>NC_057794.1:123777365-124029156 GCF_018294505.1 Triticum aestivum
GTACTTCTTCCTCCTATATATATCCATGTACCCCCAAATGATTAGAACAGGAGCCAAAACCCTAATTCCACCGTCGTAACTTTTTGTATCCACGGGATCCCATCTTGGGGACTGTTCCGGAGCTCCGCCGGAGGGGGCATCGATCACGGTGGGATTCTACATCAACACCATAGCCTCTCCGATGAAGTGTGAGTAGTTCACCTCAGACCTACGAGTCCATAGCTAGTAGCTAGTTGGCTTCTTCTCTCTTTTTGGATCTCAATACAATGTTCTCCCCCTCTCTTGTGGAGATCTATTCGATGTAATCTTCTTTTTGCGGTGTGTTTGTTGAGACCGATGAATTGTGCGATTATGATCAAGTCTATCTATGAATAATATTTGAATCTTCTCTGAATTCTTTTATGTATGATTGGTTATCTTTGCAAGTCTCTTCGAATTATCAGTTTGGTTTGGCCTACTAGATTGATCTTTCTTGCAATGGGAGAAGTGCTTAGCTTTGGGTTCAATCTTGTGGTGTCCTTTCCCGGTGACAGTAAGGGCAGCAAGGCAAGTATTGTATTGTTGCCATCGAGGCTAACAAGATGGGGTTTTCTTCATATTGCATGTGTCTATCCCTCTACATCATGTCATCTTGCTTAAGGCGTTACTCTGTTTTTAACTTAATACTCTAGATGCATGCTGGATAGCGGTCGATGAGTGGAGTAATAGTATTAGATGCAGGCAGGAGTCGGTCTACTTGTCTCGGACGTGATGCCTATATACATGATCATACCTAGATATTCTCATAACTATGCTCAATTCTGTCAATTGCTCAACAGTAATTTGTTCACCCACCGTAGAATACTTATGCTCTTGAGAGAAGCCACTAGTGAAACCTATGGCCCCCGGGTCTATCTTTATCATATTGATCTCCTACTACTTAGTTATTTCCGTTGCTATTTACTTTGCCTTTATTTTACTTTGCATCTTTATCATAAAAATACCAAAAATGTTATCTTATCATATATATCAGATCTCACTCTCGTAAGTGGCCATATAGGTATTGACAACCCCTATTTGCGATGGTTGCGAGGATTTATTTGTTTTGTGCAGGTGCGAGGGAATCGCGCGTAGCCTCCTACTGGATTGATACCTTGGTTCTCAAAAACTGAGGGAAATACTTACGCTACTTTGCTGCATCGTCCCTTCCTCTTCGGGGAAAACCAACGCAGTGCTCAAGAGGTAGCAAACGCACGGCACCTCCGTGATCAGCACACGTTCAGCTCGATGATGTGCCTCGAACTCTTGATCCAGTTGAGGCCAAGGGAGAGTTCCGTCAGCACGAGGGCGTGGTGACGGTGATGATGAAGTTACCAACACAGGGCTTCACCTAAGCACTACAACGATATGACCAAGGTGTGTAAGTGTGGAGGGGGTGAGGGAGTCCTGGACTAAGGGGTCCTCGGGTGTCCGATCTATTGGATATGGGCCGGACTGATGGGCCGTAAAGATACAAATACCAAAGACTCTAACCGTGTTCGGATAGGACTCTCCTTAGCATGGAAGGCAAGCTTGGCGACCAACTATGAAGATTCCTTTCTCTGTAACCGACCTTGTGTAACCCTAGATCCCTTCTGTGTCTATATAAACCGGAAGGCTAGGTCCATAGATAGATCCTCATAATCATAGTCAGGCTAGACTTTTAGGGTTTAGCCATTATAATCTCATGGTAGATCAACTCTTGTAATACTCATATTCATCAAGATCAATCTAGTAGGAAGTAGGGTATTACCTCCATAGAGAGGGCCTGAACCTGGGTAAACATTGTGTCCCCCATCTCTTGTTACCATCGATCCTAGATGCACAGTTCGGGACTCCCCTACCCGAGATCCGCCGGTTTTGACACCGCCATTGGTGCTTTCATTGAGAGTTACACTGTATCGTCCCCAAAAGGTTTGATGGCTCCTTCAATCATCTACAATGATGCTGTCCAAGGGGAAGCCTTCCTCCCCGAACAGATCTTCGTGTTTGGCGGCTTCGCACTACGCGCCAACTCGCTTGGCCATCTGGAGCAGATCGAAAGTTACACCCCTGGCCACCAGGTCAGATTCGGAAGCTTGAACTACATCGCAGATATCCATGGAGACTTGATCTTCGACGGATTCGAGACCACGGCAGCCGCTCCCAGCCACCACAATGAACATGACATAGATCTGTCATCGGGCCATACCCAGGAAATTGCACCTGAAACCGCTCTGGCCTTAGATCCGGAGCAGGTCGCGCCATCCAAGGACAGGAAGCTCAACCCCGCCACGGAAGCCGCAGACTCCACGGTGTTGGAGCCGCACATAGACCTAACTTCCAATAATGCATGTGTCACCAGAACATCAAACTCGTTTCCGGTTATAAATTCCGAACTATGCGCGTCCCCGCATATCGAGCATGATCGGTCATCGATCACCGAATTCAGCGCCGCAGACATCTTCCGGCACTCGCCTTTGGGCGACGTGCTAAACTCGTTAAGAGCACTATCTTTAGCAGGTGGCTCACAGCCGAATTGTGTCCGGTTCGAACCGGAGGCTGATGATGGAGAATTTCACTTCCCACCCACCGCCCACTTCATAGCCACTATCGAAGACCTAACTGACATGCTCGATTACGGCTCCGATGACATCGCCGGTACAGACGACGATGCCGGAGAAGAAGAGGCCCAGAGCCCGCCATTCATTGAACGCTGGACGGCCACTTCCTCGTACGATGTATACATGGTGGATGCACCAAAGGAGAATAGCGGCGATGACAAGGAAGATCCAGTTGAGGATAAACCTCCCGAGATACAGTCGAAGCACCGGCGTCAGCGGCGCCGCTCTAAGTCACACTGCAGTAAAGACAACAATACCGGCATAGGAGAAGATAACACTCCAGAAGGTGCCGAAGACAACGAAGACCCCGTTGATGCAGCTATTGAACAGGACGAACGGGAAGATGGGCAGGATAGCCCTGGTAAACAGGCCACGCACGAAGACTCGGAGGACAGTAATTACCTTCCGCTCTCCGAGGATGAGGCGAGCCTTGGCACTGAGGATCTCATCGTGCCTAAGGAACCTCTTGAGTAGGAGTGCTTCAAGCGCCAACTAATAGCCACTGCAAGGAGCCTGAAAAAGAAGCAGCAACAGCTTCAAGCTGACTAAGATCTGCTCAACGATAAATGAACCGATGTCCTAGCAGCCGAAGAATACGACCTCAAGCGCCCAGCCAAAAGCTACCCGAAGCGCAAATTGCTACCTTAGTTCGACGACGAGGCGCCGGAACACATTCCACCATCGCGCAATGTGGCTGACCGACCACCATGTGGTCAGGATAAAACGGTAACTCAAGCCGAACACCAGCCCGCCCCACCTCATCGCAATGGCAGAGGTAAATCAGCTCGCGGTCATACATATGACCTTTGACATGACCTGAACAATAAAGCAGGACACACCAGATCGATCTACGGATCGCGAGGACGTGCCCCGACACACGACGATGGCCACCTATTCGGACGTGACAAACCTAGTCATGCGCGGGATAAAAGCCGCAGGCGGACTCCATCAGAGCTACGTCGCGATACGGCCCAATATAGAGGCACCGCACACCCTCATTGCTTCACCGACGAAGTTATGGAACAAGAATTCCCAGAAGGGTTCAAACCCGTGAATATAGAATCATACGATGGAACCACAGACCCCGCGGTATGGATCGAAGACTTCATTCTCCATATTCATATGGCCCGCGGTGACGACCTTCATGCCATTAAATACCTCCCCCTAAAACTCAAAGGACCAACCCGGCACTGGTTGAACAGCCTGCCCAAAAATTCCATCGGCAGTTGGGAGGACTTGGAAGAAGCCTTTCTTGACAACTTCCAAGGTACATATGTTTGACCTCCGGACGCTGATGACTTAAGCCATATAGTTCAACAGACCGGAGAGTCCGCCAGGAAATTCTGGACTAGGTTCTTAACTAAAAAGAACCAGATCTTCGACTGTCCGGACGCCGAAGCCCTAGCGTCCTTTAAACACAACATCCGCGACGAATGGCTCGCCCGCCACCTCGGCCAAGAGAAACCAAAGTCCATGGCGGCCCTCACGGCACTCATGACCCGCTTTTGTGCGGGTGAAGATAGTTGGCTGGCCCGTAGCAAGAACAATGCAAACGATGTCGGCACCCCTGAAGCTAAAAATAGCAATGACAAGTCTCCACGCAATAGATACAAGCATCAAAACAACAATGACAACACCGAGGATATGGCGGTCAATGCCAGATTCAGTTGCTCTAAGTTCGGTCAGCGGAAGAAGCTGCTCAAAAAGAACAATTCGAGCCCATCTAGCTTGGACCACATACTTCATCATCCGTGCCAGATTCATGGCACCCCAGACAAACCACCCAATCATACCAATAGAGATTGTTGGGGTTTTAAATAGGCCGGTGTCAGTGTCAAAACTGGCGGATCTCGGGCAGGGGGTCCCGAATTGTGCGTCTAGGATCGATGGTAACAGGAGACAAGGGACACGATGTTTTTTACCCAGGTTCGGCCCTCTCGATGGAGGTAATACCCTACTCCTGCTTGATTAATATTGATGATATGGGTAGTACAAGAGTAGATCTACCACGAGATCAAGGAGGCTAAACCCTAGAAGCTAGCCTATGGTATGATTGTTGTATATATTGTATGTTCTATCGACTAGACTGGCCTCGGTTTATATAATGCACCAGAGGCCTAGGATAACAAGAGTCCTAGCCGAATATGCCGGTGGGGTGGAGTCCTTGTCTTGATCGCCAAGTCTTGTGGAATCTTCCTTGTATGCGGCAGCTGTCCGAACTGGCCCATGAGTATGCGGCCATGGGGGTCCTCGGCCCAATCCAACTGATCAGGAGACGATGTGATGAGTACCCCCTAGTCCAGGACACCGTGAGTAGCCCCCTGAACCGGTCTTCAAGTTAGGGACGCTCCTCGATTCTTCCAAACTATTCTTCATCTTCGGTCGACGGTCTTGAAAACTGGTTCAACAAATCTTCTCATCTTCGATCTTGAGGATCGCCGAAATGCATTTGGCGAGTTTACACATCGGGTATCCGAGGAGCCCCTTTAAGTTTCCGGCCTTTATCAATGCCTTGTTATTTTTATGCCACACCTCAGGTTTGAAGTTGTTCCCGGGAGGCAGTGTCCTCTTGCGTCCGAGCTCTAACGCCGGACTGCATTCGAGGTATCTTTTGCGGCCGAGCACCAACGCCGGACCGCTTCCCAGCTCTAGTGCCGGAATGTATCCGAGCTCCAATGCCGGACTATGTATCCGATCTCCAACGCCGGACTGTATATCCGAGCTCCAACGCTGAAATATATCCGAGCTCCAATGCCGGACTGTGTCCAGGCTCCAATGTCGGACTATATCCGAGGTGTCATATCACCTTGGTTCAAAAAAGTTGAAGGAGTTTAGCCGAGCTTAATGCCGAAAATGCCCTCTATGGAGCCAGCCACTAGCGCCCGAGCTTTATGCCGAACTGCTTCCGAGGTGGCGCACCACCCCGACTATGGGCCGATTTTTTGTCAATATTTTTTATTGGTGCAATTTATTCTCTACCGAGATATATAGCCAGTAGCTCTCAAGGTGTATATCGGTCTAAAACCCGAGATGCACCTGAAGGATGACGTAAGACCGCTGATTCCAGTAGCCGCTGAGACTCAGGTTGATTTGCAAAATCGGCCTGAGGATCAAGTCCAAGCTCTGCAGAATACTTCGGGACACTAAAAGCGGCGTGCTTAGTCCTCGAGACTCAGGTTGGGTGCGGCCGACCAACCTGAGGATCAAAATCTCCTCGGAAACTATATTGCACATAAAATTTTATGCATTGGACAAGCAATGCAGTAGCCCCCGAGACACTGGTCGGGTGGCAACACCAGATCAGGGGATCAATGTGCCCCTTTAATATTTGTAAATAATAAGCCCGAAGCCCAGTAGCCCCCGAGCCTTAATGCGGGCACGGGTGGCCGAATTAAGGATCAATATCCATAGTAAAATCACAAATTATGTGTAATGACTCTATGTATCCAAGTACTTTACTTCATTAATGCTCGGATCCGCATTGTACAAAACTTTGTTGACCGACCATCGACTTCCACCTCCTCGGTCAGTAGCCGAGGAGTGTTTGTCCTACTTTATAAAGCCTTTATGAGGGCAAAGATTTACAACAAACAAGGCAATCTGGCCATACGGTTTTATAAACAAAGGTACGCAGAGAGTTATATTACTATTTAACAGAAGAAATGTCTTCCAAAGAAAATAGTCCCGCTATCGGTTCCTTTCTTTGGGTTGTCATGCTAAGCATGATCATTAAACCTCAGCTCTAATGTCAGAGCAAAATATCGAGGATTTAGTTTGGGAGGCCAGTTAATAGCCACCGGTAGTGTTTGGCGACAGTCGGGGTCAAGCCGTAAACACTTCGGCCAATGTTATGAACGGCCCGTCACTTAACATAGTCATCGAATCGCTGACCAGTTTACGCTTATTGTGACAGTCAGTTTTCGGCTTTCTCCACTGAGGTGCTTAACCATTTGAGCTGGAAGCACAATCGCAGCGGTTCTCCCTTTGCACGCCTAGCCGAACAAAACGGAACGTAGGAGGCAAGTGCAGGAGCCGGGCAACCCAACTATTGACCGAAGACACAATTCGAAACCGATGCATATATAGCAATATCTGAGAATGTATTTGCCGAATCCCTAAAGGTGTCCGGCGTTGCACTGCGAGACTAATGTTGGAAAAGCACAAATAGTTTAAAAGTGCCAAAAAGCTTGGAAAACCAAGAAACGTCAGTAAAAACATGACGTCCGAACAAGATCAAGTGTTTGGTGCCAATCCGAAAGTTGGTCTTAGAAAAAAGAAGTTCTTATGTCGTGCTTTAACATGATACATCCTATCTCAAGACTTTGAGCGGGTCAGCCTACGGCTTCAACCTCTGTCGTGGGTTTGTCACGGTAGATGTCCTAGAGAAAGGACTTAGTCGTGGAGCCATCGCGACGGGTTAGCTTGAAGGGGTTAAAGCGGACACAAGGACGCAAGAGAGTTTATACTAGTTCGGCCCCTTCGAGGAAGGTAAAGCCTACGTCTAGTTGTGATGGAATTGATGGGGTTTCGATGACTAGGGAGCAAACAAGCTTCGCCTATGTCTCGAGTTGTCCTCTGTTCTTCTTGAACCGCCGCCGGGTCGTCCCCTTATATACATGGGTGACGCCTGCCGGTCCAGAGTCCCAACACCGGTTCATACTCGTATCCGGGTTGGTCTCTGCTTGTTCCTAACTTATATTACAAGTATATGCACAAAGCTGATGTACGGCTACAGGTTGTAAACCGACTACGGGCCCTGGGCCTTTATCTGCCTCTTTGGGCTTTAACACCTTTGAACTACTGATGGAGTTAATCCGGCCTAGGTAGGCCGGTTTATGCCCAGTAGTAATATCCCCAACATTAGGCCCCAGATTGATTTGAACAGGTTCATGTCAATCCTTAGCAAAAATCTTCGTCTTCGACATCTTCTTGTAGTTGTTGAACCGCCGTGACGTCATCTTCTCTGCTTGCTGTAAACCGGTGTGACATCATCTGTCATAAAGAAAACATCCATGATATATTCTTGTTTAATAGATTCGCAATGACCGAGGTGACCGCCCTACTTCCAAAATCTGCGGTCCCTTGATTCCCGCGCCTGACACATGTCCTTTGCCTTATAAATAGGCCCGAAGGGTCATTTCTTTTCTTCCTTCGTGCCCTTCCTCTTCGTCTTCCTCGCGTCGCCAGTCTCAGAGCTTCACCGCCGCCGTCGTCTTCTGCATCACCTTTGGCCGCTGCATCAACTTGGACGCGCCAGAAAGCCGCGGCAACCTTCCGCGTTTTCCTCAGCTCCGGTAGGTCTTCTGTTCTTCTCAACATAGATCTGATCTAGGGCTTCGTGTTCTTGCGGTGTTCATCACTTGTTCATACTCATGTATTAGCCCCTGGATGCACATGTGAACCCTTGCTTTGTGTAGCGGTAACTTTTAGTATCCGCCGTTAGTTTCCTGCCCAAAACCGTAGATCTCACATATACTTCTGCCCATTGATTCAATACTGTTCTGCTTTGATCTTCGACTATTTTTCTTATTTTCCGAACTTGCTTCAGATCCAATGCCGTAACAAGACCTTGTGAAACCTGTTTCTGCATACTTAGCCATCCGCAATCTCAATTGCTTCAATGTTTAGATCAGGCGGTTTAACCTGATAGAAAATTTTCCAAACCGGTATATGCCATTAGTCCCCTTGTTGAACCGCCATATGTTGTTGCTTCATAAAACTCCGGTTTAGATAGATCTACTTCCGGTTTAACGTTGCACATATCAATGTACCTTGTAGATTTCATCATGGCCAAGCAAGTGTATGAGTGCAATTGGGTCCCTTCTCGCGTCACAGAGGATCAACTAGACGATTTAGTCCTGATTGGCGCCTTGGGCAGCAAAGACACCATCCATTGGAGGGCTCCTGGCAAAGAATGTCCCCCCACACCTCGAGAAGGAGAGGTTGTTGTCTTCGTAGACCACTTAGCCCGGGGTTTTAAACCGCCCGGTTCTAAATTTTACCGGGATGTTCTAGCTGATTTCCAACTCCATCCGCAAGACACTGGCCCCAACTCTGTTACAAATATGTGCCACTTCCAAGTGCTCTGTGAGGTGTTCTTTCAAGAGGAGCCCACAGTGGAATTATTCAGAGATCTTTTCCATCTAAACTACCGTACTGAGTTTACTGATGGCTCTAATACGGAGTTGGGTGGCATGGCGATTCAAAAGAGGAAAGAGGTCACATACCCTCACGCCAAGCTGCACAGTCACCCCAAGGAGTGGAATCAGACATGGTTCTACTGCAAAGACACCTCCCCTGCTAGTGAGAATCCCTTGCCTGGTTTTCGTCCGGAGCGGCTCAGCAATACCCATCCTTTTCCTCAATGATTGACTGCCCAGGAGAGAAGCAAATATGCTCCCCAGCTGTCAAAGCTCAGAGCCTTTATGGCCAACGGTTTAACAGGGGTTAACCTTGCTCGCTGTTGGATATCATGGAGCATACTGCCCCTTAGTTAGCGCTCCGGTTTGATGTGCGAATATACTGATAGTGTGGATGACCCACTGCGACATTCAAGACTCCAACTGTCCGGTGAAGAAATCACGGAGGCTGTGCATAAGATACTGAATGAGACGGAGCACATCTGTGCTAGAACCGGCCTGCTTCCCTTCTGCGCCACCAACAAACCGCCAGCTGTAAGACTTTGATTTTTCTCTTTGCTGAATCTGTTATCGATATGTCTGGCCATTGTTTCTAATATCAGTGTCTGCATAATCAGGGTGATGATCCGTTTTGGAGCAAAAAGCTACCGTAGGAGAAACCAGAGAAAACAGATAAACTGGAAAGAGCAACCCGGCAAAAAACTAAAGCTGTGAAGAAGACTGCCCACCGGAAAAGAACCACTGCATCTTCTAATCCGGCCCCTGATGACGAGGTGGATAATCCGCACTTTGAGGTAGAGCTTGACTCACTTGGTTTATTTTTCATGCATCTTATTGATGATGATATTTGTCAGGATGATGCCGAAGCCAGCCATGCGGATGTTGCAGAGGTAATTATTCTCTCTTCTGATTCAGAAACTTTGCCTTCACAAAAAATCCGTCAGGCAGACCGGAAAGTTAAATTTTCTCATCCTCTTGCTTATTTGGATCCTAAACTTCTTATGAAGACTCAACAACACGAAGCTCGCCGCACCACCCGGCACAGCGGCCAGGTAGTTACCTCTGCCGGTTTACCGAACAGTCCGGTCCGGAAACATCATTCCGAGGTCTCTAATTCGCTTGTCAATACTTGTCCTAAAGCGGGCTGCTTTCGTCAACCTCTTAATCCGTCTGACTTCGATTATCAGGCTATTTCCCACTCATCTTCTGGCGAGTCGTCGGCTACTCAGCTCCCACCGCTCAAAACGGTGCTTGGGTAAGCTATATTTATTATGATGTTTGCAGTATATTGCCTTAGAACATATGATGTATTTAATTTTGTTATTTTTCTCAGGGCCAAACCTAGGCCGAGCAAGAAGGCCCGCCTGGATAAAGCGGCCGAAGAAGATGTCATTCTTGAACCAGGCACAACACCCAATCTTGAAGCGGCTATTCCTGAGGATATTCCCAATGATCCACCGCAGCCAGATGATGATCTTACTGCTGAGGAAAGACCTACTGATACCTCAGGTCCTATCCATCAGCCCACAGGTTCCCTCCGGGTTGAAAGCTCCACCGGTCTCGCGAAACCTACTGACAAGCCAACAGCTCCAGTGCAAACCGGCGGTACGAATGATGATGAAGTTGTCATTACTGGCACTGGCCATACTGAGCCAAGCAACCCTGTCGCTTTATCCAAACATTCTGCCAAGGAGGAATTAGCTGCTTTTGGCAAAGGCAAGTGGAATGCTGATCTGACGGCTTACGCTGCTCTGAACGTCCGAGATATCCATTCCGGCTATCTGAACCGGCTGTATACCAGCCGTGACTGTGAAGTCGGTCTGGTTAATATGATGAAGGATAAATATGAGGTAACTTCCACATGCTCCTTCTTGCTTGTATGCTTTCATTCTTGTTGACTCTCCTAGCCCCTAAGGGCCGATTTAAAATATTCTTTCAAACCGGGACTTAATAATTTGAATCTTGATGCTTTGAAATTTGCTGATGTAGTCCCCAAGGGTCGGTTCAACTTAGCGTAGTTAAACCGGTACTTTAAGTAAATGAAACTGCCGCATCAGAATACATATGATCAAATAGCCATTAGCCCCCAACTGCCAAGTTGAATACTAGTATTGAGCTTGGGACTTTGTAAACAATTGAAAGATGAAGATCGAATATGCATTAGCCCCCAAGTGCCAAGTTGAATACTTGTATTGAGCTTGGGACTTTGTAAACCATTGAAAGATGAAGATCGAATATGCATTAGCCCCCAAGTGTTAAGCACATAACTTGTTATGTGGTTGGCACTTGAATCCTTCTATCGATTTGTTGAAACATATATCTGTCAGCCTGCAGGCGGAGCTGAAGGCGAAAGAAAACCAAGTCGTCGATCTTCAAGAAAACTTGAAAACCCAACAAGCTGAAACCTCCAAAGCAAAAGAGGAATTGGCCAGTGCCTTAAGCGCCATGGAACAACTTAAGGAGAACTTCAAGAAGAAATGGGCGGATTGGGCCACTGAAAAGTCCGCTTTGACCAAACGAGCAGAGGATGCCGAGGCTGCATTAAAACCAGTGACAGATGAACTGACTAGCATAAAGCGGCACGTTCATGCCATGACCACTGCTATCTTTGGTAAGCCATCTTGCCTTCTGAATTGGTTCTGCCTTCTTTACAGGGTCGCCGGTTTATTAACCCTTTATGGTATTTCAGGGACACGCATTGGTCACTTGGGGTCAGATGTGCGGAGGAAACTGAAAGCCACCTATACCTTAGTTGAACAATTGTACACTGGTGCCCAGCGGATCATCTGCACCGCATCTCATAACAAACCGGCGCCCAATTTGATTCAAGATACTCTGATGAAACTGTCAGTTCTTTCTGCCCGGTTGAAGAGCTGAAGAAATCTGCTGCTCGAACCGGTGCAATCAATGCTTTAATCCGGGCAAAAGCCTGGGTGCCAGATTTTGATCCTGTTGAAGCGGCTCAGGGTTATCCCAGCTTGAAGGAAGACGGGTCAGAATTTGGTGAAGCGGATTTCCGAGCCATAAACTGGGAGGTACGTCCGCTAGCTTGTCAACTGGCTGAGGTGGCAGATTTGTCTCATTATCAAGCCAAATATGACAGCCAGAACAAGCGAATAGCTGCACCACTCCATGAATCGGAAAACCTGATCCCTCCAATCCGTAAGCATACTTACGCTCCCGATATTGATCCGTCTTCGCTAATCCATGACGAAGCTGTTTTTCAAGCATTAATGGGAATCGACTGGACAACTGTGGATTTCCAGCCACTGGGTAGAGAAACGGAAGCTGAAGCGGTGCAGGATGACCCACAACCATCAGGCCAGGCTGGTGGCCAATCTTAAACCGGAAGCCGGTTTTAAAACTGTCTCTCCATTGTGAAAAACAATTATGTTATTATGGGCACCATGTTGCCTTGTAATAGGCTAGCTAATACCTTTGACGTTTGATATGCCTTCGTGCATAACGTGTTCTTCCTGTGGTAATGAACTTTCCAAAATACTTTCTGAAATAAGAAATTCGTTAAGTGCCACCGCGGTTGTACCGTCAGGCGGAATATGATGTCTGTACGTATAAAGTCAAAACATCCAAAACAAAATTTTTAAGTATATATGATCAAAAAAATTTGCGATACATAATACCTGCCACCATTGAGTGTGAAGTTGGCTTGGCCAACCTTGAAGTGGAGTTTTGTAAACCCACACTGTTGGAGGAAATAACGACTCCTGTATATATGTATAATCAAATATGAAATATATAATACCTGTGACATTGAATCACATCGTTGGTTTTACCAACTTTTTGTAGTAAGGGTGATAACCCAAAATTTGAGTACTGATAATTCCTTCCATATTGTGCCGGCTTATAATAAAACCGTGCCGGGTTGTGATAAACACCGTGTTACTCCGTAAGAGGATGTTAACAACAAGGATCAAACCGGGCAAATAGTCTCTGGATTGACGTGAACTGTGTTCCGTCAATTTGATTGGTTAAAAAACTTTGCTGGTTTAAAGAACACAATAAAAAGCAAAAAAAACCCTTCAAAGAAAAGTATGAAGCAAAAGCAACGACAAAAACATTTGCCAAAAAAGATTTATTTAAGGTGATCAAATGGCGTAACCATGGTCAAACACGACCAAGCTCCCGTTAGGTGTAACTATGGTTCTAGTTAGCCAGGTCCCCAAGTGATTCTTGTGGCATTTATGCCAACCAAATGGCGTGGTCATGGTTCGGGTTCGACCAAGCCCCCAAGTGATTCTGTGGCCTTAGGGTGATCAAGAGGCGTGACTGGTTCAGACATGACCAAGTCCCCAAGTGATCTGGTGGCTTTCGCCTATCAAGAGGCATGATATTGGTTCGGACATGACCAATCCTCCAAGTGATATAACACGACGCTTTTAGCAAAGCGAACTCAAGGGGTAAACCGGAGGCCGCTTTAGAGCAACTCCGTGTAACCTCACATGATGTAAAAGAACAAATACCCCACTTTAGTTGAGGTTCCGGTTTATTATCATAATATATACATTGTCATAATATGTACATAAGTATGGCCAATGGCTCAGGTATAGTAAGGCCGAAGATGAGCTATATTCCATGGTCTGCTAGTCTCCTCCTCTGATGTACGTGAGTCCTTATGCTCTCGAATATCAATCAGATAGTACAACCCGTTGTGCAGATTCTTGCTGACCACGAAAGGCCCCTCCCAAGGTGGGGATAGCTTATGCATACCAATCTGATCTTGGATGAGCCGAAGCACCAAATCTCCTTCCTGAAAGGCTCTGGTTCTGACTCGGCGACTATGATAACGACGAAGATCCTGCTGGTAAATCGCCGATCGGGCGGCTGCGATGTCACGCTCTTCATCCAACCGGTCCAAGGCATCTTGCCGTGCTGTATCGTTGTCCGCTTCAATATAAGCCGTGACACGAGGTGAATCATGACGGATATCACTAGGGAGAACCGCCTCCGCTCCATAAACCATGAAGAATGGTGTGTATCCTGTTGATCTGTGGGGTGTTGTATTGATGCTCCATAACACAGATGGTAATTCTTCTACCCAACAACCCGGCGTTCTCTGCAAAGGAACCATGAGCCGGGGCTTGATGCCTCTCAAGATCTCTTGATTAGCTCTTTCTGCTTGACAATTGGACTGTGGATGTGCCACCGATGAAACGTCGAGCTGGATGTGCTCCCGTTCGCAGAACTCCTTCATAGCACCTTTGGACAAATTGGTACCGTTATTTGTGATAATACTGTGCGGAAATCCAAACCGGAAAATCACCTTTTTGATGAACTGAACCGCCGTGGCCGCATCACATTTGCTAACAGGTTCTGCCTCCACCCACTTTGTAAACTTGTCCACCGCCACCAGGAGGTGGGTCTTCTTATCTTTGGTCCTTTTGAAAGGCCCAACCATATCTAGCCCCCAAGTTGCAAATGGCCAAGTAATTGGAATCATCCTCAATTCTTGAGCCGGTACATGAGCACGTCTTGAAAACCTTTGGCAACCATCACATCGTCTGACCAGATCCTTCGCATCAGCATGAGCAGTTAACCAATAGAAACCATGGCGAAACGCTTTAGCCACCAGAGACTTTGAACCGGCATGGTGACCACAATCTCCTTCGTGGATCTCACGCAAAATTTCACGGCCTTCTTCAGGACACACACAACGTTGAAAAGCTCCTGACACACTGCAATGATGCAACTCACCGTTGATGATAGCCATGGACTTGGATCGCCGGATTATCTGCCGGGCCAGAATCTCATCTTCTCGCAACTCGCCCCGGTTCTTGTACGCCAGGTAAGGAAGCGTCCAATCCGGAATAACATGAAGAACTGCCACCAATTGAGCCTCCGGATCAGGAATAGCCAAATCCTCTTCACCAGGGATCTTCACCGACGGATTGTGCAGCACATCCAGAAAAACATTGGGCGGGACCGGTTTGCGCTGAGAGCCCAGCCGGCTTAAAGTGTCCGCCGCTTCATTTTTCCGCCGGTCCACGTGGTCCACCTGATAGCCTCGGAAATAACCTGCAACAAGATCCACCTCCCGACGATATGCTGCCATGAGTGGGTCCTTGGAATCCCAAGTGCCAGACACTTGCTGAGCCACAAGGTCCGAGTCACCGAAGCACTTAACTCGACTTAGATTCATCTCTTTAGCCATCCGGAGACCATGGAGCAAGGCTTCATACTCAGCTGCATTGTTAGTACAAGGGAACATTAAACGAAGAACATAACAAAACTTATCACCTCATGGGGAAGTTAATACGACTCCAGCCCCCGAGCCTTCCAACTGCCTGGATCCGTCAAAATGGATGGTCCAATACGTATGATCCGGCTTTTCTTCAGGTGCTTGCATTTCCGTCCAATCATTGATGAAATCAACAAGTGCTTGAGACTTAACCGCTGTTCGGGGCACATACTTCAAACCGTACGGTCCCAGCTCTATAGCCCACTTTGCAATCCGGCCAGTTGCTTCCCGGTTCTGGATGATATCCCCCAAAGGAGCAGAACTGACCACTGTAATTGGGTGCCCTTGGAAGTATTGCTTAAGCTTCCGGCTTGCCATAAAAACTCCGTACACCAGCTTCTGCCAATGCGGATACCTTTGCTTGGACTCAATGAGTACCTCGCTGATATAATAGACCGGACGTTGAACCGGATGCTCCTTACCTGTCTCCTTTCGCTCCACCACAATAGCCACGCTGACCGCACGAGCATTAGCAGCAACATATAGCAGTAACGGCTCCTTGTCAATGGGAGCGGTGAGCACAGGCGGATTGGCCAATTGCCGCTTTAAGTCCTTAAATGCTTCATCCGCAGCAGAACTCCAGATGAACTGATCCGTCTTCTTTAACATTTGATATAAAGGGATCGCCTTCTCCCCAAGGCGGCTGATAAACCGGCTTAACACGGCAATCCGGCCTGCCAGGCATTGAACATCATTGATACACTTCGGTTTAGCCAGGGAGGTGATGGCTGTGATCTTCTCCGGATTAGCCTCAACTCCCCTGTTGGACACCAGAAAACCCAATAACTTGCCTGCCGGTACACCAAAGACACACTTTTCTGGATTGAGCATCATCTTGTACGTCCTTAGGTTATCAAAGGTTTCCTTTAAATTGTCAATCAGAGTCTCCTTCTCCCTGGATTTAACTACTATATCATCCACGTAAGCATGTACATTACGGCCAATTTGTTTGTGACGACAATTTTGTACACACCGTTGATAAGTTGCCTGGGCACTTTTGAGCCCAAAAGGCATAGACACATAGCAGAAGGCTCCAAAGGGAGTTATGAATGCCGTATTCTCCTGGTCCTTAACTGCCATCTTGATCTGATGATAGCCAGAATATGCGTCCAAAAAACTTAAACGCTCACAACCCGCCGTAGCATCAATGATTTGATCAATACGGGGGAGGGAAAAAGGATCTGCTGGACAAGCCTTATTAAGATCTGTGTAATCTACACACATGCGCCAGGTGACGTTTTTCTTAAGGACCAGCACCGGATTGGCAAGCCACTCAGGGTGAAAAACTTCAATAATAAAGCCAGCTGCTAAGAGGCTGGCTACCTCTTCTCCAATTGCCTTGCATCTTTCTTCGTTAAACCGGCGGAGGAACTGTTTCACTGGTTTATATTTAGGATTCACATTAAGTGTGTGCTCAGCGAGTTGCCTCGGTACACCTGGCATGTCAGAGGGTTTCCATGCAAAAATGTCCCAATTCTCACGGATGAACTCGATGAGCGCGCTTTCCTATTTTGGATCCAAGTTGGCACTGATGTTGAACTGCTTGGACGAATCACCAGGTACGAAGTCAACCAGCTTAGTTTCTGCTGCCAATTTGAACTTCAGGGCCGGATCGTGCTCCGTAGTTGGCTTCTTCAACGGAGTTATGTCCGCCGGATCAACATTGTCTTTATAGTATTTCAACTCCTCGGTGGCACAAACCGACTCTGCATAAGCCGCATCTCCTTCCTCGCATTCCAAAGCGATTTTGCGGCTTCCGTGAACCGTTATTGTCCCCTTGTGACTCGGCATCTTGAGCTGCAAATACACATAATAGGGCCAAGCCATAAACTTGGCGTATGCCGGACGCCCAAACAGGGCATGATATGGACTTTGGATTTTCACCACTTCAAACGTTAATGTCTCTGACCTGGAATCATGATCATCCCTAAAGGCCACTTCAAGAGCTATCTTACCAACGGGATATGCTGATCTGCCAGGCACTACACCGTGGAATACTGTATTGGACGGTTTGAGATTCTTATCTGTTAGTCCCATACGACGGAAGGTCTCATAGTATAGGATGTTAATGCTGCTCCCTCCATCCATGAGCACCTTGGTGAACTTGTAACCTCCCACCTGAGGCGCCACCACCAGAGCCAACTGACCCGGATTATCGACCTGGAGTGGGTGATCCTCTCTGCTCCATATGATTGGCTGTTCAGACCAACGTAGATAACGGGGTGTGGTCGGTTCAACAGAGTTGACTGCCCGCCTCTGAACCTTCCGGTCACGCTTGTCCAAGCTAGTGGTAAAGACATGGTACTACCCACTACTCAACTGCTTTGGGTTGCTCTGGTAACCTGACTGTTGCTTCTGTTGGTTGTAACCACCCTGGTTGTTCTGACTATTTTGACCATTATGCTCGCCCGGATTACCATTAAATCCTGAGCCGGAACTTCCTCCACCGTAACCCGGCCCGGATCCTGAGCCGCCGCCAGATCTGTGATCATACTGGAAATTATTGGAATTCTTGAACTCCTGCATAATAAAACAATCCTTCCAAAGGTGGTTTGCTGGCTCCTCCTTCGTCCCATGTTTTGGACAGGGCTGGTTTAGCAAATAGTTCAGGCGGTTTGGGTTGGGGTTGGGCGCTCCACTACGATTTTTTGGCCTGCCCTTGCGCCGTTGGCCATTGTCTTGTACGTTGGTATTAGCCACAAAATCCATGTTGCCATCCGCTTTACACTTGCCTCCTCCGCCATTGCCTACCCAGTGATGCCGCTGACCTTCGGAGCTGCTGTTCTTCTTCCCCTTCCCTGTCTTGTCATCATCAGACTCGGGATCCTTGGTACTATCAGAATCAGCATATTTTACCAAAGCGGCCATGAGGGTTCCCATGTCGGTGCAATGACGCTTCATCCGTCCCAATTTCAACTTCAGGGGCCCAAACCGGCAGTTGCCTTCTAGGGCTAATACTGCGGTGTCAGCGTTGATGCGGTCCGAGGAGTGCAACACTTGTGAAACCTGGCGCACCCAATGAGTCGTTAACTCTCCTTCCTCCTGGACGCATGCCGCTAAGTCCACTATCGACATAGGCTGTTTACAGGTATCCTTGAAATTGTTGATAAACCGGGCTCGTAATTGGGCCCATGAGCTGATAGAATTAGCGGGCAAGCTTTTTAGCCAAGTACGGGCCGTTCCTTCAAGCATCATGGTGAAGTATTTTGCACACGCCGTGTCATCCACATCAAGCATCTCCATGGCCATTTCATAGCTCTCTACCCATGTCTCTAGTTTTTGATCCGCCGTATAATTTGGTACCTTGCGTGGGCCTTTGAAATCCTTGGGCAAACGCACGTTGCGTAAAGCGGGGACGAGGCAAGGCACCCCCAAAGAACTAGAAGTAACACCAGGCTCGATCGAAATGGTTGGACGAACCGGCATGGGCTGCCGAGCCTGATGCTGTGCGGCTAACTTGGCCTCCCTACGTGCTCGGGCCCGGTTCACCACTTCCTGAGCGTCATCAACACTACCTGTCGGGTTGTTACCACGGGGTGCTCCACGTTGTTCATTACTCGACACTGCTGGTTCATCCATATGTCTGCTATAGCTCCGTCTTGGACGGGGGGTCGAGAGGATTCGGTCGTGGCTGTACGAGTACACCTCCTGTTGGGCCAAAGCTGTCCTCAGCAATTCCTTGACCCGTCACGTCTCTACTGCTTGTGGTGAGTCACCTTCAACTGGAATGGCCTCCAGTCGTGCAGCAGCGGCAACAAGATTGTCCATTGGGTTGGAGTAGTGACCCGGAGGTGTTAAAGCATCCCGAGGTATAACGGTGTTTTGACGAGGCGGGTCCATCTGACGGGGCTAAACCGGCGCACCAGTCCCATGGGCTTCTGCCTGGTTCCCCTCCAGCGGATTGTTGGCTCTTGGTCCTGGAGTGTTGAAAAGGTCCCTGGCCTAAAAAACCGGAGGTAAGCGGGATCGGTGCTTCCTCCTTATGACTTCATGCGACGCGCTCTGGTCCAACATAAGCCTATAGGCCTGTGCATCTAAAGCGGCCCGCTCTACGGCCATCCTGGTGTCCTCAGCCGCCAGATCCGTTTTGGCCTGGGTGATTTGTTCCTTTACCTTTGCAATCTCCGCGTTGTGAGCATCCTGATCTGGCGGATTAACTTCTGCCATAAGCACAGCCAACGCATCAAACATTTCTGATAGAACCTGAGCCGACGGGCGCACAGGGCCTCCTGCCCTGGCAGCCGTTGCCGCTGCTGAACCGGAGATCGCCGCCGCAGCTGTCGAAGAGTGAAGCGCTGCTTGTGTTCCGGTCATAAATATTCCAACCCGGTTAGGCAGATCAGAGGGGTCCGGAATACTGTCACCATCGGAACAGCTCTCAATCCAGCCATCTTGTAGCTGATAAAGAGACTCGGTTTCTCCGGTCGAAGAGTCGTCACCGGAACAAACAGTAGTTGCCCCGCGAAGCTCCGATACATCCTCATAACTCCCTCCATGGATCATTCCCACGAAGGCACGCTTCATGGCCGGTTTAACCCGGGCAGATCGTGCACGCTGAGCCGTCTCGACGAGGTCGGCGCAGATGTCCGGCTCAGGGCCCGGTTCACCGATCTTGCCAATGAAAACGTGAATGCTACCAAAGGGGACCCGGTACCCGTACTCAATTGAGCCGGCCTCAGGGCCCCAGCCCGCGTCGTCGATGTAGAGTTTGCCGCAACGACTTTTAGTCATCCGGCCTACATCGTAGCCCTTGAGTCCTTCAAAGCGGCCCTCCAAGAACCAGAAACCATCGTGCGATAGCCCCACGGTGGGCGCCAACTGTCGTGGGTTTGTCATGGCAGATGTCCTAGAGAAAGGACTTAGTCGTGGAGCCATCGCTACGGGTTAGCTTGAAGGGGTCAAAGCAGACACAAGGACGCAAGAGAGTTTATACTAGTTCGGCCCCTTCGAGGAAGGTAAAGCCTACTCTAGTTGTGATGGAATTGATGGGGTTTCGATGACTAGGGAGCAAACAAGCTTCGCCTATGTCTCGAGTTGTCCTCTGTTCTTCTTGAACCGACGCCGGGTCGTCCCCTTATATACATGGGTGACGCCTGCTGGTCCAGAGAGTCCCAACACCGGTTCATGCTCGTATCCGGGTTGCTCTCTCCTTGTTCCTAACTTATATTACAAGTATATGCACAAAGCTGATGTACGGCTACAGGTTGTAAAACCGACTACGGGCCCTGGGCCTTTATCTGCCTCTTTGGGCTTTAACACCTTTGAACTACTGATGGAGTTAATCCGGCCCAGGTAGGCCGGTTTATGCCCAGTAGTAATATCCCCAACAACCTCCTATCCCGAGGGCGGAGTACTTCTCATCAGGCCAGTTTAGCAAACTAAACTCTAGCGGCTTTGAGAGAGAAATTAGGCTCCCCGGCTAGTGACCGCACACTCGTGTCGAAAAAAGGAGTGATAGATATAATAATAAAACTTTGCAACGACTAAGAAGAAGAACACTTATTATAAAACGGCTCATATAAATTTAAGAGCCCCAAGTGACTTGGGTAAAAGAATGATTTCATGTACCGAAGTACTTATATCATATCTATGTTCAACCGAACTTTAAACGCGTCTTAACTGACCGTCCGCTTCTCCCTCTTTGGTCAAGGACCGAAAAGTGTTATGTACTCCATCTGTCGAGAATATCGATGGTGTTTCCAATAACCAGGCAACCAGGCCATAAGGCTATAACAGACAAAGCGCGCTCAGGGAACTTATGCTATATTACTGCAAAGTGTAAGAAGCATCTTCAAAGAAAATAGTACCCCCAGCGATACCTTTCCTCGGTGCTCATTGTTATTATGAGACTTGTGCAATAGATTTTTTGTACTCATGAGTTCCGTTGTGTGCCGACCATCATTGAAAACTATAAGAGCGCTAGCTTTCGGCTTCACCCAGTCTGAGGTCTGGCTCGGGTGACCCGATCGTGACAATCGCAGAGGTGCTCCCTTTACTCCCTAGCCGAACAATCGGGAACATAGGGGTAAACACAGGAGCGAGGCAACCCAGCTTGCAAATCGCTTAAGTCAATCTGGTGCATATTGTGGCGTAATACACAAACAAGGAACGAAGCCGTACAAGTATAATCATATGCAAGAGGAAAAGCTTCATGAGGGAAGCCCCCAATAAATTGGGTATTTGAATTTATGCATCACAAACAAAGTTTGGACAAGGAAAGAATTTTACAAGCAACTTTTTTCCAAAAAAGTATAATGCTTGGTCGAGCCGAACACAAGTTAAAAATTTAAAACTTTGAGCATATAGGCAACTTAGCTGGTTAATGTGTTTGGTATTGATGACGCGGTCCGAGCTTGCGCGGGACAAGGTGCCATCTCCCCAGCCGGTCCCGAGGTGGCGGAGCAAAGAGCTCGGCACTCCGAAGTGGTGACGTAGCACAGTCAATGCAGGCCGGCAGAGTGATGCCGAAGTCCCCGACATGGGGTAAGGAAGTGTTGACGAAGCCCCCCGTCCAGCCAAGGTGACGCCAAAGGATATAGTCCGGCTGATCATTTTCCTGTGCCACATAAAATAGTGCAAACCGGAGATAATAGTAATAATAATAATAATAAAACGTTACATGATCAATAATTTATGCAAAGTGAGTAATAAAAAAAATATGGCCTGGCGCCGAAGTCAATGTCGATGCAGGGCGTTGGCGTGATGCGGTAAGGGCGTGGCAATGCCTGAATTCACAGGTCGGTCCGAGTTCCGGATGCGGTGTTCGCCGGACTATGTACGGAGACTGACCGGACCACCATGCGACCGACGTTAATGCGGCCACCATTTGATAGACCTGTGTACATATGATGGACAAACCGGAGTAATAATTCATTGGGAAAAATTGAACCCAAACAAGCAAAAAATACCGGGATTAATAGCACCTGGTTTATTTGTTGTAGCAATCCGAAGGAAGGTGATTCCCAAAATTGGGACTCGATCCGCACACCCGTTACCAGAGTAGGTTGATGAAGAGATGATGAAGCCCCCGGTCCAGCCGAGATGTCGAAGTAGGTCGGCGTGATGGACATCGTCTTGGAGGAGCAATAGTGCGGCCCTGCCGATGCAGGTCGTGACGTGGTCAATGCCGGCTTGATGAAGTGACCGTGCGGCGATGCCGGTGTGCCCGCTCCGTGTAACCCGTGGGGCGGCGATGTTGGTGATGATTTATCCTTCGCGATGCCGGGCTCTTGTTCGGCTTGCCGAGATGATGATCCAAAGAAGTTGAGCTCGGCTCAACAAAGTGACGCCGTGTCTAGCGCAGGTCAGCAGCCGTGGAGTAATATTGCCGAACTGGTTTGACACCAGCATGATGTTGAAGATCATGTTCAAAAGATCTTACAGTTAGTGGGATGTGTTCGGGAACAAAACACAATACCCCATACAAAACTTCCTTCAAAAGGGATGTCCGAAATCCTGTTCATAAAAAAGATGAACTCGGGTCGGATTCGTTTTCGCGCAGAAAACAGATCCGAAAAGTGATGCACTAATCGGAAGGTTCCCGGACTTTGGACGGTCGGATCGAGCCGAAAATTTGAGAGGTGGTAGATATAGGAATTCCTCAGCCGATCAACGGTTGGATCTTCCAAAGGACGTCCGAGCTAGAAGCTGGACATCACGCCCTAAAATCATCCAAATTCCGGTCCAGATTTGACAGGGCTCCGGTATGTCGTGGATTGCCAGAGATTCCTCCATCGGAACTCGACGAAATTTTCCAGGGTTGTTGTAGACTCAATTCCGCACAATTCCACCAAAGCGATCGTCAAAGCGATACTCGAGGAGGTGGTGGTGGCAGATACGAGTTCGCTGTCTAGAAAAACAGCACGGTCGCTTGAGGGCAATGTTGACGTTGAGCCCCCGAGCTCCATAGATGATTCCTCCATGATCTTGATAGAGATCGAAGTTGATGTTTGATGAAGGCTCTCGTCCGGACATGGTGATCCGAACACGGGGCGCAATTCTTGGTCAAACCTAGGTGACCAATCGAGCTGGTGATGAAGATGCCGAAGTCGCAGTTGATTTGCAGGCGAGCCATCGATCCTTTTGTCGATCACACAGCGGAACTCTCAATGAAAGCACCAATGTCGGTGTCAAAACCGGCGGATCTCGGGTAGGGAGTCCCGAACTGTGCGTCTAGGATCGATGGTAATAGGAGACAAGGGACACGATGTTTTTTACCCAGGTTCGGGCCCTCTCGATGGAGGTAATACCCTACTCATGCTTGATTAATATTGATGATATGGGTAGTACAAGAGTAGATCTACCACGAGATCAAGGAGGCTAAACCCTAGAAGCTAGCCTATGGTATGATTGTTGTATATATTGTATGTTCTATCGACTAGTCTGGCCTCGGTTTATATAATGCACCAGAGGCCTAGGATAACAAGAGTCCTAGCCGAATACGCTGGTGGGGTGGAGTCCTTGTCTTGATCGCCAAGTCTTGTGGAATCTTCCTTATATGCGGCAGCTGTCCGAACTGGCCCATGAGTATGCGGCCATGGGGGTCCTCGGCCCAATCCAACTGATCGGGAGACGATGTGATGAGTACCCCCTAGTCCAGGACACCGTCAGCCGGCAAGTTAAATGTTGAAAACAAGGATAAGGGATCGCAAAGCAAAGACGACGACGAGGAGCCCCGGCCGCCGAACACAGGGGGACAGAAGAAGTTTCCCCCTTGGGTCAAAACGGTGAACATGATATACGCTACCCACATCCTCAAGAGGGAGTGCAAGCGCGCGCTCAGGGACGTCTACGTGATAGAGCCAGTCGCCCCAAAATTTAATCCATGGTCGTCATGCCCGATCACTTTCGATCGACGGGATCATCTGACCAGTATCTGTCACGGCAATTCAGCCGCACTGGTCCTGGACCCAATAATTGATGGGTTCCACCTGACGCGAGTCCTGATGGACGGTGGCACTAGCCTCAACTTGCTCTATCAGGATACAATGCGCAAAATAGGCATTAACCCATCACGGATCAAACCCACAAAGACTACCTTTAAAGGAGTCATATCGGGCGTAGAGGCCCGCTGTACGGGCTCAATCACACTAGAGGTTGTCTTTGGATCTCCGGACAACTTCCGAAGCGAGGAGTTAATCTTCGATATCGTCCCCTTTCGCAGTGGCTACCATGCACTGCTTGGACGAACCGCATTTGCTCGATTCAACGCGGTGCCACGGTACGCTTGTCTCAAGCTCAAGATGCCCGGACCATGCAGTGTCAGAAGAGTCAATGGAAACATGGAACGCTCCCTCCGCACTGAGGAGCACACTGCTGCCTTAGCGGCAGAGGTACAGGGCGGCCTTTTCAAGCAGAACCTCAATTCGGCGGCTGATTCCCCGGACATTGTCAAGAGTGTCTAAACCATTCTGCAGAAGGACAGCTCAACTCGTCAAGAGCTCGACTAGCAATTTGGCCTCCATCCCAATCCTAACCAAGTGGCAGCAACTGTGCCGCGCGTACATAATTACGCATTAAAAGTACCATGGACACGGATGGAGGCATAATCAGCTTGTGATCCGCAATACGGCTCGACCGCCCCGGACACACATAATTTCACTATTTCCTTTTTTTCTTCTTTTTCTCTTTTTCACAGGCCTTTTCTGGCGGCTTGACCATAGATTCTTTTCGAAGGATAAAAACACTAAGGCGACAAGAAGCATGGACATACTGGGGAATCTTTAGGTGGTTTCTTTAATGACCCCTTTACCTCACACGTAGCTCTTCCTTGGTTAAGGCATAGTAAATAGCCTTCTGCTTATTGCATTACTTGTATAAATGCGATTTAACACACCAATGAAATTATAATAGAAACAATTTGCGGCCCAAATTTTACGGCTCTAGCTTACCACTTGTTCTTCTTTTGCTTCCTTTTTGTCTTTTCTTTTATGGTAACTTTATCAGATAACGCCCGTACACTCTGGTGCGTTTCAATTTGCCAGGGGCTTCACAGCGCCCCACAACATGGCAACAAAAGTCGGAACACTTTTATAGTACAGTTCGGCACCCCGAATTTAGCACTATATCCATTGGCTCCGGATCATGTCTTTGGTCAATAGTTGGGTTGCCCGGCTCCTGTGCTTACTACCTTACGTTCCGCTGTATCGGCTAGGGTAGTAAAGGGAGAACTACTACGATTGTGCCCTGGTTTACCCAAGTGAGCACCTTAGTAGAGAAAGTCGAAAACTAACTTTCATGATGTGGCGAGAGTCGGTCAGCTCTTCGAAGGTCTCAACTCCTTAGAGATTTTTTCCGCATTACGCGAGGGATTGGTACTTACTCGATCAAGTGTTTACAGCATCCTAGTCCGGATACTAGGGGTTGCGCATGTATTTCTATTGTCAAACTCCTATGGCTAAGTGAGGGTGCTAAAGCCGCATAGTCCGATTACCTAGTTCATCGCGCTAAACACCTCCTTCAAGGACCAAAAATTGGATCAAGAGTGTTTAGATTACATCCCGAACACTCCCGTATTTCCTACGTGGGGGCAGAAGCCGACGACTGGCCAACTCTCATATTTCACATAACACGGCCGCACAGGAGGAGAATTTTTTTACCAAAACATTATATTACATAACAATTTTGTTTCATCATACAAGGCAAAGACAACATGAATGTATTCATTCGAAAATAATGTCTTGCGAACATTGCGTTGCTACAATGCGAGACCCTCCAAAACATCTGCAAAATACCGCTCGGGCGTGTGGTGCTCCTTGCCCTCTGGCGGCCCCTCGGTCGTCAGCTTGACGGCGTCCATCTTCGCCCACCACACCTTAACGCGGGCTAAGGCCATGCGCACACCTTCACTGCAGGTCGATCGCTTGACAACGTCTAGCTGAGGACAGGCGTTCACCTGCCACTTCAAAAGCCCGAAGTAGCTATCGGGCATAGCTTCGGCAGGCCACAATTGGATTATCAAATCCTTCATGGCTAGTTTGGCCACCCTATGCAGATCAACCAGTTGTTTTAGCTAATCGATAAAGGGCATGGGATGCTCTGGCGCAAGGTATTGTGACCAGAACAGTTTCTCTGTTGAGCTCCCTTCTTCGGCTCGGAAGAACTCCGCGGCGTCGTTCACACTGCACGGCAGATCTGCAAATGCCCCTGGAGAACTCCGAATCTGGGTTAGTAGGAAATATTTCTTCTTCACATACTTGCTTTGCATACTAAATGCCTTACCCGCTGCAATCTTCTTGGCCTGCTGGATCTCCTGGAGGGCACTCTGGGCTTCAACCCGGTCCACTTCCGCGCTTTGGCGAGCCTTTGAGAGTTCGGCCTCTCGAGCCGAAACATCACCGTCCAAGGCCTCATACTTCTTCACATCATCTTGGAGCTCTTGCTGGACCTCGTTCAGCCTGGCCTTAAGCTTCTTACGAGCGGCCTGCTCCATGACAGCTTTCCCCCCGGCTTCGGCCAGGGCCTTTTTAAGTGCCTCAACCTCGGTCGTCGCTCCTACACATATCATGACACTATGGTCAATATACATCATTTTTTCTTTCTGGATACATAGCGAGTCAATACATACCTTGCTGGTCTTCCAGCTGCTTCCTCGCCTGGCCGAGCTCCTCTTCAGCCCGCTCCAGTCTCTGCTTTAGTACGGAGACGTCGGCAGTGTGAGAGGTCGCGGCCAATAGCGACACCTGCTTATTCATATCAGACACAGTTTGGTTAGTTTCCTGCGAAATTTAAGTGATCCTCTGTCCGGCTTTTCTCTCCGAACACCGGACAATGTCTCAGGGGCTACTGTCTATATTGAGATTTTCCCTGTTATGTTGCTTACCTCAAAACCTGTCAGCAGGCCATTGCAGGCTTCGGTCAGTCCGCTCTTGACGGATTGAACCTTCTCAATCACCGTACCCATAAGGATACAGCGTTATTCCACAATGGAAGCGCCTCGTAGCGCTTCCAGTAGATTATCCGGTGCCTCTGGTTGGACAGAGGTCACCAGTGGGACAGGCACACCCCCTTCTTTCGAAGGAGGTTTTTCGCCAGATTCTAGAGCCGCATGGGCCTCTGGAATCGTATTCGGCTAGGGGCCAAGCTGATCGGGGCCCCCAGTCGCCATGGGGATCTGCTCCCCCGTGTGTCCGGAAGTCAAGGTTTTGCCTCCTAGCGCCACCATGACGGCCTCCTGAACCTCTCCCTGCCCTGGTAAGGTCCTTTGGGACAGCACCTCGTCGTCTCCCTTAGCCTTGGGAGAGTGAGCGGCCGGCAGTGTCTCGCTGGTCATTGCCTTTGAATCCAACGAGCCTCTTGATGAGGATCGCTGGCAGCTGTCGTGGGCCAGACCGCAATAACATGATTAAACCATATAAAATACCATAAGGTGGAGAGGCCGGAAAAATGGAGGTGTGCGGGTTCTTAGTACTCATGATGCGGCCAGGGGCTTGTTCCGGGGGCGTCGCTCCGGACTACTGTCGACGTCCCATGCGGAGCTGTCCGCGAGAGGGCCTTTCCCCTTCTTGGGCGCCTCCGCCTCCAGATTTTTGGAGGCCGCCCTCTTCTTCCTCCCCCCCATCAGGGGGAGAGTCGCTCTCCTCCTCCTCATCATCATCGTCGTCGTCTTCGGCGGCAGATGAGCGGGTCTTGTCCTCGGACGTCACGTCCGAAGCACCCTTGCGGCGGGGCCACTCCGGACCCCCTTGGCCTTCTCCTTGGCCTTCTTCTTCGGTGTTGTATAGGGCGCCGACACCAGCATCTTCGCCAGGCGCGGGATGATTGGTTCCTCGGGTAGCGGAACCGGACACCAAATCCACTTCTCCCTCTCCATCTATTCTTGAAGAAGCAATGATGATAAAAGTTCAGATATCCTCCTTGTAACAAGCAAGAAGAGGATGTGTTAAAGGCTTACCTCATTGGCGAGGTGGGTAATGTCATGCATGTGGTCCGAATCTATGGCAGGCGGCGTCTCGTTGCCTTTGAAGAGCGACCTCCAGGCATCTTCGTTAGTAGTTTCGAAGAGCCTCTTCAGGGTTTGGTGCTTCTTCGGGTTGAACTCCGATAAAGGGCGACATCAGCTTTTGCACGGGAGAATCCGATGAACTAGCATCACCTGGATTACATCGACGAGCTTGATATCTTTATTCACCATGCTTTGAACGCGCGTCTGCAATGCTATCAGCTCGTCTGACGAAGACCAATTTGGGCTCTTCTCAACCCAGGAGGTGGGTCGCATTGGAGTGCTGGACTTGAATTCGGCAGTTGCGGCCCAGGTGGAGCCGCGGGGTTCTGTGATGTAGAACCACAATTTCTGCCATTCCTTGATAGTCTCCATGAAAGTGCCTTTCGGCCAGGAGACATTGGTCAGCTTGCTCACCATGGCGCCTCTGCATTCTGCGTGCTGGCCATCCACCACCTTCGACTTCACGTTGAATACCTTGAGCCACAGCCCGGAGTGGGGTTGGATGCAGAGGAAGGCCTCACACACGATGATGAATGACGAGATGTTGAGGAAAGAGTTCGGGGCTAGATCATGGAAGTCTAGCCCGTAATAGAACATCAGCCCGCGGACGAAAGGGTGGAGTGGAAACCCTAGCCCGCGGAGGAAATGAGGGATGAATACCACCCTGTCGTTGGGCTTCGATGTGGGGACGACTTGCCCCTTGGCTGGAAGACGGTGGGCGATTTCCTTCGCCAGGTACCCGGCCGCCCGAAGCTCAGTAATGTCCTTCTCCTTGACGGAGGAGGCCATCCACTTGCCTTGACCTCCAGATCCGGACATGGTTGAGTGCTTGCTCGAGTGGGGAAAGATGAGGACTTGGGCACTAGAGCTCAAGAGTGGAAGGGCAGAGGAAGAGAGAAGGTGTGGGAGAAGAAGGGGAATCCTTATCCCCTTATAAAGGCAGTAAATATTGAACACCTCCCCACTCGCCCAAAAACTCGCCTATTCCCAAGGGTTGTGTAAATGGCACGGTTGGGTTACCCACGCCCGTATTGATGAGAATCCCGCAATAAGGGGACACGACCTTTGCTTTGACAAGAAGTGCCAATGAAAACCGCATCTCGAAACGCGGAACGGCGGACAAAAACGGTTCGATATAATGACCGGACAGACATGATGTCCTCTTGCAAAAAGTTGTCAGCAGATGGGACTCGTGAAATATTATATTCCCTATAGTCGTGTGTGGTACTTGTGTTGCAGATCCGGACACCTTCGTTTTATCCGACGACTATCTTGGGGTATTCAGAAAGTGGAACACGCCTTGCAATGCCGAAGACAATCTGTGCGTCGGACACATCGTCATTGAAGCCTAGTTCAGGGGCTACTGAGGGAGTCCTGGACTAAGGGGTCCTTTGGTGTCCGATCTATTGGATATGGGCCGGACTGATGGGCTGTAAAGATACAAAGACCGAAGACTCTACCCGTGTCCGGTTAGTACTCTCCTTGGCGTGGAAGGCAAGCTTGGCGACCAACTATGAAGATTCCTTTCTCTATAACCGACCTTGTGTAACCCTAGATCCCTTCTGTGTCTATATAAACCGGAAGGCTAGGTCCGTAGATAGATCCTCATAATCATAGTCAGGCTAGACTTTTAGGGTTTAGCCATTATGAACTCGTGGTAGATCAACTCTTGTAATACTCATATTCATCAAGATCAATCAAGCGGGAAGTAGGGTATTACCTCCATAGAGAGGGCCTGAACCTAGGTAAACATTGTGTCCCCCGTCTCCTGTTACCATCGATCCTAGATGCATAGTTCGGGACCCCCTACCCGAGATCCGCCGGTTTTGACACCGACAGGGGGCACCACATACGGGTAAAAGATCAACTTGTGTGTCTATCGGGTGCCCCCTAGCCATGTATAAAAAGGAGGGGAGGGAAGAGGTGGCCGACCCAAGGGGGCGCGCCAGGTGTGGGGAATCCTACTAGGACTCCCTAGTCCAAGTAGGATTCCCCTCCTCTTTCCTATTCCTAGTAGGAGAAGGAGGGAAGGAGAAGGAGGAGAGAAGGGAACAGGGGCCGCCCCCCCCCCCAACCCTAACCCAATTCTGATTGGGCTTGGGGGCATGCGCCACTCCTTGGTCGGCCTCCTCTCTTCCACCACTAGGCTCGTGAGGCCCAATAACTTCCCTGGGGGTTTCGGTAACCCCCGGTACTCTGAAACTCATCTGAAATGACCCGAACCATTCTGGTGTCTGAATGTAACCTTCCAATATATGAGTCTTTATGTCTCGACCATTTCGATACTCCTCCTCATGTCCGTAATCTCATCCGGGACTCCAAACAACCTTCGGTCATCAAATCACATAACTCATAATGCAAACCGTCATCAAATGTTAAGCGTGCGAACCCTACGGGTTCGAGAACTTTGTAGACATGACCGAGACACATCTCCGGTCAATAACCAATAGCGGAACCTAGATGCCCATATTGTTTCCAACATATTCTACGAAGATCTTTATCGGTCAAACCGCATAACAATATATGTTGTTCCCTTTGTCATCGGTATGTTACTTGCCCGAGATTCGATCATCGGTATCATCATACCTAGTTCAATCTCATCACCGGAAAGTCTCTTTACTCATTCTGTAATGCATCATCACATGGCTAACTCATTAGACACATTGCTTGCAAGGCTCATAGTGATGTGCATTACCGAGAGGGCCCAGAGATACCTCTCCGATACACGGAGTGACAAATCCTAATCTTGATCTATGCCAACTCAACAAACACCATCGGAGACACCCGTAGAGCATCTCTATAATCACCCAGTTACGTTGTGATGTTTGATAGCACACAAGGTGTTTCTCCGGTATTCGGGAGTTGCATAATCTCATAGTCTGAGGAACATGTATAAGTCATGAAGAAAGCAATAGAAGAAAAACTGAACGATCATTATGCTAAGCTAACGGATGGGTCTTGTCCATCACATCATTCTCTAATGATGTGATCCCATTCATCAAATGACAACACATGTCTATGGCTAGGAAACTTACCCATCTTCGATTAATGAGCTAGTCAAGTAGAGGCATACTAGGGACACTCTGTTTGTCTATGTATTCACACATGTACTAAGTTTCCAGTTAATACAATTCTAGCATGAATAATAAACATTTATCACGATATAAGGAAATATAAATAACAACTTTATTATTACCTCTAGGGCATATTTCCTTCATTCTCCCACTTGCACTAGAGTCAATAATCTAGATTACATAGTAATGATTCTAACACCCATGGAGTGTTGGTGATGATCATGTTTTGCTCATGAGAGAGGCTTAGTCAAGGGGTCTCCAACATTCAGATCTGTATGAATCTTGCAAATCTCTATGTCTCCCTCCTTGACTGGATCGCGGATGGAATTGAAGCGTCTCTTGATGTGCTTGGTTCTCTTGTGAAATCTGGATTCCTTTGCCAAGGAAATTGCACCAGTATTGTCACAAAAGATTTTCATTAGACCCAATGCACTAGGTATTACACCTAGATCGGATATGAACTCCTTCGTCCAGACTCCTTCATTTGCTGCTTCCGAAGTAGCTATGTACTCCGCTTCACATGTAGATCCAACCACGACGCTCTACTTGGAACTGCACCAACTGACAGCTCCACCATTCAATAAAAATATGTATCCAGTTTGTGACTTAGAGTCATTTGGATCAGTGTCAAAGTTTGCATCGACGTAACTGTTTACAATGAGCTCTTTGTCACCTCCATAAACGAGAAACATATCCTTAGTTCTTTTCAGGTATTTTAGGATGTTCTTGACCACTGTCTAGTGATCCACTCTTGGATTACTTTGGTACCTCCTTGCTAAACTAATAGCAAGGCACACATCAGGTCTGGTACACAGCATTGCATACATGATAGAACCTATGGCTGAGTCATAGGGAATGACTTTCATTTTCTCTCTATCTTCTGCAAGTGGTCGGGCATTGAGTCTGACTCAACTTCACACCTTGTAACACCGGCAAGAACCCTTTCTTTGACTGGTACATTTTGAACTTCTTCAAAACATTATCAAGGTATCACTACTAGGGAAAACCATATACATAGAATCTTAACAGTGGCGAGGGACAAAAACAAGCACTACTACTACTTACCAGTAGCACGTGGAATCCAAACACACTGCAGCTAAGTTCATAGCAGTAGCGCGTCCCAGGGAAGAAGCGCTACAACTACAATTCCCCTACTGTTCTGGCTAGGCTACCAATAGTAGTAGCGGGCTTAGGGAAAGCACACTACTGATAAGGTTGTTGTAGTAGCGTGTTTCACTGGGAAAGCGCTACTGCTAATGAAGGGAAAATAAAATGAGAAACATATGGAAAAGTAAAGGAAATGAAAGAAATGGAAAAAGGGGAAGGAAAAAAAGAAAATGTGAAGGAAAACAAATGAAAAAGAAAAATAAAGGAGAAAGGTGTAGCAACAACGTGCTTTCCTGACAGGCGCTATAGCTAACTTAGAAGTAGCGCGTTTTACCAGCCAGCGCTATAGCTAAGTTAGCTATAGCTAATGTAGAGTGGCGCATTTCATGGAACGCGCTACTGCTACTTCTGACTTAACCGCGCGGTTCTTCCTTCCTCACGGCCACTTCCCCCAAATCGAACTCCTGTGATGTCACCGCCGTCGTCGCCCAGCATCGCCGTCAGCCACCGCACACTCTCCCATCGCCCTCCACATGCCCTCGACACCGCCCCCGACCTCGACCTCGACGCCGCCCTCCGTCGCGCGCCCGAGCCCCAACCCCTACTTCGACGCTGCCTACCCCTCCCTCGCCGCTGGCACTCGAGGTGAGCACGCCTCCTCCTCCCCCTCCCCTACCTCTGCCTAGCTAAAGTTCCAAAGGTTCATCAAATTTTAGAGTGCATCAAATTAGTTAGGGTTCATCAAATTAGATGCTAATTAGGGAAGTAGTTCCTTGGTAGGTTCATCTAATTAGTTAGTAAGAACTAGGGTAGTAGTGTTTAATACAATTAGTAAGAAAATTAATAGAACTAGTTGAACTAGGTCATTTTTAGTAAGAACTAGTTGAATTAATAGAACTAGTGCATTTTTAGTCAGAAAATTAATATAACTAGTTGAACTAGTTTATTTTTAGTAAGAACTAGTTTATTTTTATTTATAGTAAGTTTATTTTTAGTAAGAACTAGTTCAATTAATAGAACTAATTGAACATGTCACATTTGTTATTATTTTTTTAGTTAAAGCAATTGTTCCCGCATCAACGTCGACGATGCCTATCCTGCATCCTTGTCATCGACTCAGCGGAAGACACCTACTTGATCAGATGGGCCATGTCCGGGACTGGGCTCCGCCGGGCTAGTACTGGGAGGTGCTACCTACCGGGGGGCGCATCTTGGTAAGGAGCCAGCCCGTCTTTACCTGAACCTTCTTTGGTGTTGGTCGCGTGGGCCAATGACGGTGCAGAGGCTTGAGGACCCCGCGGAGGTGGTACGTCACCGTGTTAGCGAGAAGGACGCGCACGTCCGTCACTACATGGTTGCTTTGGAGCGTAGGTTCTCCAATACCTGGCAGGTTCTTCAGGGATCTCACTGGAGCTATGATCCTGTGATGGTTCCTTCTCTTTGGGTGTCCACCACCCGCGTTGATACCCGTCGTTCGCTAGGGTTTTAGTTGTATTAGTGATGTTATATGTATGATACTATTCGAGATGTATTAGTGATAATATTCGACGATGTACGGACGCAAGAGATGATTTATTTTTGCTTATTGAATGCATGCTAATTTGCATACTTATGTACTTTAAGATTTGGTTTTGCTTATTGAATGCTCAAATTGGAGAAGTACTCCTATTTTGAATGCTCAAATTGGACCCCGCTATGCAAGGTGTATGCATTTGATTAGTTGATAGCTTATAGGGTTTTTGTCTTGCAGAAATCTAGGAGCCCCTCCATCATCCCCACCGTCGTCCCCGTCACCGACCCCCTCCGACCTCGAGGTGAGACCAGCCAAATCTCCATGTCAATATGAGTCCTATAAGATATTTTGAAATGATTTTGCTCATATTTTCAACCATTGAAATGCAATGACCATCAAGTTTGAATGTTCATATGAAGTAGACAAAAACATGTATATATTGTGTTCCTGAAATAGGACATGTGCTTGCCCAAGTGGCCAGTCATGTTTGCAGGTTACACCTTCGAGTGGCCTATGTTTTGCCGGAGTGTTGATTAATTTCCGTTCCGACAAACTTCAGGCGCTCGATATGTCCTTTTTTAGCAAAGGTCATGCCGGATTTTTCCGTGAATTTTGGCATGACTTGTGCTAGAATATGTAGGCAATATCGAGAGGACGAAGAATCCTGACTATTGTCGTGGGGGTCGTTCCTCCTTCTTCTCCTTGTGCTTGACCTTTGTTATGCACTAGGGGAAGGAGGAGTAACGACCATCACCAACGGTCGCAAATGTCAGAGAGGAATCAGTGAGGGATATACCGACAGTCAACCCATGATGAATAATAATGATCTAATTTAGTTTTTTAGTACATATATTTAATTGTACAAGTTTAATATTTGAATTATGAACATATGAAATGTCGCCATCGGACGACGGAAGTCTCCCGGGGGACCGCGACCGGTGCAACGACGACCGAGGTCTGTGCGACAGGCTCACCTGGACGACGATCGGCGCTTCAGCATTAAGCTCCAGGAGACCTTCGATGTTGAAATGGTACGCAACGACGACAAGTGTTTTTTTGCAAGTAAGCACGACTTCAACTATTTCAATGTGTAATTTTCATCTTTTACAATTCGACTAGCTTATCCCATGCCATGCAAGACGCTATGTCTTGCAGAGGATGGGTTTTGAAGACCATGAAAGTTTCGAAACAAAGAAAATTCATCTAAGGACCAATCATGGTATGGATTTTGAAGTAACTATGTATAATTCTGAGAGTGTAACCCATTTTGGTTGCACAAATTGGGAAGCACTTTGCAAGATGTATGGTTTTTATGAGGGTATGCTTGTCAGCATGGATTTGGTGATCCTGACATCGACCAAGACAATATGGACATTTGGGTCCTTGTTGACACGCTTCCAATTCTACGGCTATGTGAGTTTCTCAAACATAGGTATTAAGTAATTTATATTGTTTATTTCAAAATAGTTGACAGCTTATTTCCATTGACAGCTTATTTTTAATTCTTCAAACAATGTGCGGAAGATGGTAGAAAGAACCTACTACACCGATGGCTCAGAATTAACCTATCACGAGAAAAATCATCTGATCGCATTTTGTACTATCTTGAGAATTACAATATCTAATATCAAACTCCTCCACATTATGGTCAATACGTGCCACTACTGCACATGTTGAAGCATGGTAACATCCATGGTGATGCCATGGTAAGACTTTTTACTATTACGACATCCGTGCGTCTTTTGCATAAATTCTTCTAAAACTGAACTACATTGCTAACTACGAAGTTATTACTATATTTTTCAACAGAAAATCCTGAAGGATTGTGTGCCTCATCTGATGTATCAGAATGGTCGCCTTGATGTTTTGAACATACGGCCAGGTCATCCTATGAATCTCACTTATCCATATCGAATTTCTAAAACCAGTGAAGACATGAAAATCAAAGAATGGAAAAAATGTATGGACAGTCGTAAGGAGGTACTTGGAAGCAACATTATGCGAAAGGCAAGAATTGGAGACATGATAATCTCCATTCTCCATAATGGAGACTCAGGGCCTATCTTGTTTTATGCTATTTTACCTAAGAGAAGGTAGTAGGTCCTACGAGAGAGAAGTAGGTCCTACGAGAGAGAAGTAGGTCCTAGGTAGAATGTGTTATTATGTGGTACAATGTGTTAGAGTTGATGATGATAACGAGAAGTTGTGACTATGACTAGTGACCAACTTGCTATATGATGTCTCATTGGTGAAAATGATGATCATGAGGAGGTGTTATATGACAATGATGTATTATGATGATAAGTTGTTAATGATATGATGATAATGATGATGATGATACTTATTATATCATTGGGTGAAAGAACCGTGGATTAGTTTCAAGTGAATGTCCATCCACTTGAAACTAGTCCACGGTTCTTTTACCCAGTGATGTAATAACTCATTATGATGTAAAAACAATCTCTAAATTGCTGCTGTATGAAAACTTGTATAAAGGTGTATGTATGAATACAACATGAAATAAAAAAGAAACATAATATGGAATAGTAGTAGTAGCTGATACGTCTCCAACGTATCTACTTTTTCTCACACTTTTCCTCTTGTTTTGTACTCTAGTTTGCATGATTTGAATGAAACTAACCCCGGACTGACGTTGTTTTCAGCAGAACTACCATGGTGTTGTTTTTGTGCAGAAATAAAAGTTCTCGGAATGGAACGGAACTTTTTGAGGATTTTTTATACCAATGATAAGAGTTTTTGGAGCCATGACCCACCGGAGAGGGGGGCCTGGGTGGGAAGAACCCACCAGGGCGCGCGCCCCTCTCCTGGCGCGCCCAGGTGGGTTGTACCCACCTGGTGGCCCCGCTGATGACCCCCCTGATACTATAAATTCACATTATTCCAGAAACAAATAAGGGAAAAAGAATTATCGCGATCCACGAGATGGAGCCACCGCCAAGCCCTGTTCTTCCTCGGGAGGGCAGATCTGGACTCCGTTTGGGGCTCCTGAGAGGGGGATCTTCGATCTTCGTCATCACCAACCTATCTCCATCGCCAATTCCATGATGCTCCCCACCGGGAGTGAGTAATCCCTTCGTAGGCTCGCTGGTCGGTGAGGAGTTGGATGAGATTCATCATGTAATCGAGTTAGTTTTGTTAGGGCCTGATCCCTAGTATCCACTATGTTCTTAGATTGATGTTGCTATGACTTTGTCATGCTTAATGCTTGTCACTTTGGGCCCGGGTGCCATGATTTCAGATCTGAACTGTTTATGAATTCATCATTATATCCATATTTTAGATCGGATCTTGCAAGTTATAGTCACCTATTGCGGTTATGATCCGACAACCCCGGAGTGACAACAACGGGCCCACTCCCAGTGATGACCATAGTTTGAGGAGTTCATGTATTCACCATGTGTTAATGCTTTGTTCCGGTTCTCTATTAAAAGGAGGCCTTAATATCCCTTAGTTTCCAATATGGACCCCGCTACCACGGGAGGGTAGGACAAAAGATGTCACGCAAGCTCTTTTAATAAAGCACGTATGACTATTTATGGAATACATGCCTACATTATATCGATGAACTGGAGCTAGTGCCGTATCGCCCTAGGTTATAACTGTCTCATAATGAATATCATCCAACAAGTCACCGATCCAATGCCTACAAATTTATCCTTTTTGATTTTGCGAAGTTACTACTGCTATCATCCTTGTTACACTTTCTACAAATTATTGCTATCACTGTTACTGTTATCGTTGCTACTGTCACTACTATCAAAACTATCAAACTACTTTGCTACTAATCATATTCTGCAGATAATTAATCTCCAGGTGTGGTTGAATTGACAACTCAATTGCTAATACCTTCAAACATTCTTTGGCTCCCCTTGTGTCGAATCTATTTTTGGGTTGAATACTCTACCCTCGAAAATTGTTGCGATCCCCTATACTTGTGGGTTATCAAGACCTTTTTCTGGAGTCGTTGCCGGGGAGCATAGATATATTTGTTGAGTCACTTGGGATTATTATGATATTATCACTATGAAGAATCTGAAGGATCCAAAGACTAAGATATTTCCCTCAAGGACGAGGGGAGGTAAGGAACTACCATCCAGTTCTGCTTTAGATTCACCTTCTGTTATGAGTAAACTTGCAACACCACCACATGCTATTAATTCTGATATGTCGCAAGTTATTGATGATGCTACTTCTACTATGAATGATGCTTATGATGATGCTAGTACCTTGCTTGATAATGATGATGTGCCACTTGGTGAATTTCTTGATAAACAAATTGCTAGAGTTATACAACATGATGTTGTTGAATCTGGTGATGAGCTTGAAACTGGAACTTCTGAAATACCTGCTAGAACTAGCCTTCCTAGATATGAATTGCCTAAGATACCGGAAGGTTATGTTATGAGTGAAGAAGCAACTAGAGATATTCTTGCTTGCAATGATAGAGATGATCTATAGAAATTACTATGCAAGTATAAAGAAAAATCTTTGAATGCTAGAACGAAATGTGATCCTAAGTTTGCTACTTCACATATCTGTATTGTTGATAAGGATTATGAATTCTCTATCGACCTAGAGTTAACTACTTTGGTTAAATCTGATCCTTTCCATGGTTATGAAACTGAAACTGTCGTGGCACATCTTACTAAGTTGAATGATATAGCCACCCTTTTTACTCGTGATGAGAAAACTCGCTATTACTTTATTCTCAAATTATTTCCTTTCTAGTTAAAGGGTGATGCTAAAGCTTGGTACAATACTCTTTGTAACGCCCTCGAGGCGGCTATAGCTCCCACGTGTCGAGGCACGACTTAGAGACATAACCGCATTAAAAGCAATGTTGCAAGTCAGGCAATCATTACAACATCCCATGTAATATGTAATAAAAGGGGGAGATACATAGTTGGCTTACACTCGCCACGTCACATCAAAGTACATAAATAACATCCATCAAACAATCACTCATGGCCCGACTACGGCGCCAAAATAGAAAAGAACCCAACATGCGACAAGGCCCTGAATCGAACCCCAACTAGGCACCACTATTGATCATCGGGAAAGGAAACATAATAACGCTGAGAGTCCTCGTCAAACTCCCACTTGAGCTCGTACTCTTCACCTGGAGCGAAATCACCTGGTCCTGCATATGGAATTATAGTATCTGTGAGCCACAGGGACTCAGCAATCTCGCACCCTCGCGATCAAAACTATTTAAGCTTATAGGAATGGATAAGGCAAACATATGTGGAGCTGCAGCAAGCGACTAGCATATGTGGTGGCTAACTTATCCGCAAAAGAGAGCGAGAAGAGGAGGCAAGGCGCGAGCGAGAATCTAGAGGAACAACCTGCGCAAGCATTACTCCAACACCGTGTCCACTTCCCGGACTCCGCCGAGAAGAGGCCATCACGGCAACACACTCAGTTGATTCATTTTAATTAATTAAGGTTTAAGTTATCTACAACCGGACATTAGCAAATTCCCATTTGCCCATAACCGCGGGCACGGCTTTCGAAAGTTCAATCCCTGCAGGGGAGTCCCAACTTAGCCCATGACAAGCTCTCACGGTCAACGAAGGAATAGACCTCCTCCCAAGATGTTCCGATCAGACTCGGTATCTCGGTAACTCAAGATACTTCGATAGGTTAAAACAAGACCAGCAACACCGCCCGAATGTGTCGACAAATCCCGATAGGAGCTGCACATATCTCTTTCTCAGGGCACACTCAGATTGTCCTAGGTACAGGTAGGCCAGCCCAGAGTTGCCCATGGGGGCCACCGGTAGCTGACAGGTGGACCAACACTCAGAGGAGCACTGGCCCGGGGGGGGGGGTAAAAATAAGATGACCCTTGAGTCTGCAGAACCCAAGGGAAAGAAAAGGCTAGGTGGCAAATGGTAAAACCAAGGTTGGGCATTGCTGGAAAAGCTTTAATCAAGGCGAAATATCAAGGGGTTCCCATTATAACCCAACCGCGTAAGGAACACAAAATCCGAGAACATAACACCGATATGACGAAAACTAGGGCGGCAAGAGTGGAACAAAACACTAGGCGAGAGGCCGAGCCTTCCACCCTTTACCAAGTATATAGATGCATTAAGATAACATGGCAATATAATGATATCCCAACAAGTAAATAAATGTTCCAACAAGGAACGGCTCCAATCTTCACCTGCAACTAGCAACGCTATAAGAGGAGCTGAGCAAAGCGGTAACATAGCCAATCAATGGTTTGCTAGGACAAGGTGGGTTAGAGTTTCACATGGCAATTGGGAGGCTGACAAGCAAAAGGTAGGCATCGTAGCATTGGCTTAGCAAGAGCGAGCAAACTAGCATAGCAAAGATAGTAGTGATTTCGAGGGTATGATCATCTTGCCTGCACAGTTGTCAGAGTTGACTGGATCCTCACAAGCAAACTCAACGGGCTCCTCGGTAGAGAACTCATCTCCCGGCTCTACCCAAACAAGATAAACAAGCAACAAGGATACAATCAACCACGTGCAAGACCCGACAATAAGATGAAATGATGATATGCTATGCGGGATGCGATGCGGGATGCAAAATGCAAGATATGACAAAAAAATCCATGAAACTGGCCTCAACTTGGAATTCCAAGGGTGCCACTGGATAGAGGGGATGAAATCTCTTGAAAACGATATAAAGATCATTGGAATCGGAGTTACGGTTTGGAAATGGCAAGCGTTTTAAGATATGACACCGGTCTGCGATTTACAGCAAGTAGGCATCTAAATGCAACGAAATGAACATGCTACAGCCACCAAACATGACAACAAAAGACATGGCAGGGATGCACACAAGATGCTTAACAAAAGACTAGCACTGAGCCATGCCCAAATCATCCATTACGAGGTTCAAACAAGCATGGCAAAAACGCAAATGCAAAACAGATTCCAGACTTAGTGAAATTAACACTTGTCTGAAATTTCAGATCACGAAGCCCTCTTCGGAGCAGCAAAACAACATGATACATGACATGAACATGACAAGTAAGAACATGGCATGGAGCTACTCAACAAGCTGAACAAAAGTCCCAAAGTGACCTGGGGCCAAAAGGGGTCACAAAATATATTAATGGGCACACGAACATAGCTAAAACACAATCAGTTTTCAGACTTAGTGAAAATTGAGACATGCTGAAATATAACTCACGAAGGCATGTAAACGAGCTCGATGCACTCACCACGGTGCAAGTCATGGCAAGGAAGGCATACACCCATTAAGAAGGCACAAAATACAAGCTAGACATGGCAAGAACAATGGCATAGCATGCACGGATCATCTACAATAACAACGGCAAAATCGCAAACGAGTTGACGATCTGCCCAGATTCACCATGAAGCAAAAGTGGAGCTCGATTGACTCAAGCTATGGTGCTCCATAATTGCAAACAAAGACATGGATGGATAGAGCATAACATGATTAACAAAACTCCTTTACTGATCATCCTCAAAAGAGGCATGGATCACTAGGAAACAAGCTGAACATATGGCATCATGAACTAAAATATCCCAGACTTAGTGAAAACAACTAAGTCCCTGAAAACAGATTTAACGGGTGCCTCTCTTTGCAATCTTGCACAAGTCACCACACACATTCTAAAAATGCATGGGTTGCACCTCTGGAAAGAAGACAAAATCCTTAACAAAACATATGAAGGACTCACAGGCATAGCATGCACACAATAATCATGGCAAAAATGACAAAAGTCTAAGATGAACTAGCAGATCTGACAATTAACTCACGAAGCCTCTTTCTAACAGCATTTTGGGCATCAAGATGAACTCAAATGAAAATGATGCAATGTAAAGAAATGATGTACTCGTCGAGGCGAACATTTTGATATATTATATGCCCAAATCGGAGCTACGAATGCAAAGTTACGGATGGTCAAAGTAGGCATAAAAATACTGGGAGGAGAGGGAAAAGTCAACCGAGATTAGGGTTTTGGATCTAGATCTGGCGCGGTACTGTCCACGACACTGTTCACCGGCGCGGACTTCGAGGTCTCCGGCGAGGTGGGCGGCTCCGGCGAGGTCGGCCGGTGGAGAGGGTGGCCGCGGGGGCGGCGGCCGGCGACGAGGCGCCCGGGGCGGCGCTGGACGGCGGGCGGTGGCCGGTGGCGAGGAGCGGCGACGAGGTGCGGCGGCGCCGGCGATGGTGCTCGCGGTGGCCGGCGTCAAGGAGCATGCCGGCTCGGGGAAGAGGATGGCAGCGCGGGCGAGTGGAGGACGGCGGCGCGGATCTGGCCCGTGGGGGCGAGGGGCGGGCCTCCCGCGGGCCGGCGGGCTTCGGCGGCGCGGCGAAGTGGTCCGTGCCACGTGGCGGCTGGCGAGTGGGCGGGCTGCGGCGGCGGACGCTGTCCGGCCGGTGGCGGACACGTCCGTCGGTGCGGGGATTTTTTTTAGAACTAGGGTTACGAGGGGAAGACGAGATCCGAAAATGGAGGGGGTATATATAGGCATAAGTGGAGCTAGGAGAGTCCAAATGAGGTGCGGTTTTCGGCCACGCGATCGTGATCGAACGCTCTAGGACATGGAGCAGAGTTTGGTGGGTTTTGGGCCAAATTAGAGGGGTGTTGGGCTGCAACACACACGAGGCCTTTTCGGTCCCTCGGTTAACCGTTGGAGTATCAAACGAAGTCCAAATGATACGAAACTTGATAGGCGGTCTACCGGTAGTAAACCAAGGCCGCATGACAAGTCTCGGTCCAATCCGGAAATGTTTAATCTCCACACACGAAAGAAAGCTATAAATGACCACCGGAGGAGAACGAAGCGCCGGAATGCAAAACGGACAACGGGGAAAATGCTCAGATGCATGAGACGAACACGTATGCAAATGCAATGCACATGATGACATGATATGAGATGCATGAAAACAAAAACAACACACGGAGACAAAACCCGAACCCGAGGAAATAAATATAACTTAACGCCGGAAACGGCAAGAGTTGGAGTACAAATTGGGAAAGTTACACCCAGGGTGTTACACTCTTACTCCTGGTTGTGTGTGTAGTCCCCAGGATATGGTTTATTACTTCTCTGAAAAATATGTTCCTGCTCATATGAAACAAGCTGCCTTACAGGAATTATTTAACTTTGTGCAAACTAAAGAAGAGGGTCTCCCACAAGCTTGGGGGAGGCTTTGCCAGTTACTTAATGCTTTGCCTGACCATCCTCTTAAGAAAAATGAAATACTTGATATCTCCTATAATGGACTAACCGATGCTTCTAGGGACTTCCTAGATAGTTGTGCTGGTTGTGTTTTCAGGGAACGAACTATTTCTCAAGCTGAAGAATTATTGAATAACATATTGAAAAATTATGATGATTGGACTATTCTTGAACCACCGCCTAAACCCACTCCGAAGAAGAGGGGTATATTATATCTCAGTCCTAAAGATATGCAAGAGGTGAAGAAATCTATGAAGGAAAAAGGTATTAAAGATGAGGATGTTAAAAATTTACCTCCTATTGAAGAAATACATGGCTTAATACACCACCAATGCCTAAGGTGGTAGAGGTAAATTCTCTTATGAAGTTTAATGAAAATGATAATCCTCACAATATGCATCCTAGTCAATGCCTTTATGAGTTTGAAAACTACATTAGAAAACAAGATCACTTCAATGCAAATGTTATGAAACAATTGAAATATAATTCTGATATGATTGCTTGCTTGAGTGACTTGTTATTTAGAATCTCAAATGATGTTAGAGGTGTTGGAAAGCATGCTCCTATGGTTCAAACTCAGTTAGAACAAGTTGCTAAATCACAAAGAGAATTGCTTGATGAAATGAATCATAATATGCATGACTTTGCTATTAGAGTTGCAACTAGAGGAGGTAAAATGACTCAGGAACCACTTTATCCTGAGGGACACCCTAAAAGAATTGACCAAAAGATTCACAAAGAGCTAACACTAGTGTACCTAGTTCTTCTAATAAGAAAAATAAAAATGATAGGACTTTGCACACTTCTAGTGAACCTGGAATAGAAAAACCTCCTGATAATGAAAATGAAGTTTCTATCTCTCATGCTGAAACTCAATCTGGTAATGAACACTCACCTAATGATAATGAAAAAGATAATGATGAGGTTCATGAAGACTCTCAACCAACCAATGAAAAAGAACCAGATAATGATGTTGAGATAGAACCACCTGTTGATCTTGATAACCCAGAACCTAAAAATAAAAGATATGATAAAAGAGACTTTGTGGCTAGAAACACGGTAAAGAAAGAGAACTATGGGTTCAAAAATCTATGCCTTTTCCACCCAAGTCAACTAAAAAGAATGATGATGAAGAATTTGAACGCTTTGCTGAGATGCTGAGGCCAGTCTTTTTGCGTACTCGCTTGACTGATATCTTGAAAATGCCTCCTTATGCAAAGTATATGAAAGACATCGTCACTAATAAGAGAAAAATACCAGAAGCTAAAATCTCCACTATGCTTGCTAATTATACTTTCGAAGATGGAGTACCTAAAAAACTTGGAGATCCGGGAATACCAACTATACCTTGGTCTATCAAAAAGAATTATGTGAAAACTGCTCTGTGTGATTTAGGAGCTGGTGTTAGTGTTATGCCTTTCTCTTTATATAAAAGACTTGACTTGAATAAACTCACACCTACTGAAATATCTTTGCAAATAGCTGACAAATCAACTGCCATACCTATCGGTATCTGTGAGGATGTGCCCGTTGTTGTTGCTAATGTTACTATTTTGACTGACTTTGTTATACTTGAGATGCCCGAGGACGACAACATGTCGATTATCCTTGGTAGACTCTTCTTGAATATTGCAGGGGATGTTATTGATTGCAATAAAAGCAAGGTCACTTTTCATATCAATGGTAATGAGCATACGGTGCACTTCCCAAAGAAACAATTCCAAGTGAATGGTATTAATGTTATTGAAAAATCTCCGACAATCACTATTGGAAGTTTTCAAATACCTCTACCTACTGTCAAAAAGAAATATGAAATGCTTATTGTTGGGGAAATGCATATCCCCATTGAGGTAACTTAGTGATTTACGAAAGTTCTTCGGTTTCATGCTAACCGAAAGTGGTTGTTAATAAGACTTTATCAACCTTATTAATGGATCATTTTTGAACGGTATGAAGTTGATGCATTTAGTAAGCACTACTTTCGGTCCCTACTTTTTATTCTCTGTTCTTATTAGTTAAATAAAATAAAATGCCATGTTTTGTCTGTTTTCTGAATTTCCCGTGCAATAAAAAATGACCCAAAAATTAAAGTTCTCAGAATGCTCTGAAAATTTTATATGATTTTTCTTGAATATTTATGAATTTTTGGTGCAAAAATAACCAGAGGGGGGTGCACCAGGTGGGCACAACCCACCTGGGCACGCCAGCACCCCCTGGCGCGCCCTAGGGGTTGTGGTCCCCACGTGGGCCCCCTCACTTATCTCTTCGTCCCACGTTGACACCTACCTCCAGAAAAAAAATCACTCTCCCTCTCTCTCCCGAGTTCTTGCTCATTTTGCTGCCAATTTCGATCTCTTTGCTCAAAGCTCCATTTCTGAAACTATTTAGGGAGATTGTTGCTTGGTATGTGACTCCATCATTTGTCCAATTAGTTTTTGTTTTAGTGGTTTATACTTTGAATAATTAGCTACTCTTGGTGTTGCTGTAGATGTGCTTGCTGTTGGAAATATGCCCTAGAGGCAATAATAAATTGGTTATTATTATATTTCCTTGTTCATGATAATCGTTTATTATCCATGCTAGAATTGTATTGATAGGAAACTCAAATACATGTGTGGATACATAGACAACACCATGTCCCTAGTAAGCCTCTAGTTGACTAGCTCGTTGATCAATAGATGGTTATGGTTTCCTGACCATGGACATTGGATGTCGTTGATAACGGGATCACATCATTAGGAGAATGATGTGATGGACAAGGGCCAATCCTAAGCCTAGCACAAGATCATGTAGTTTGTATGCTAAAGCTTTTCTAATGTCAAGTATCATTTCCTTAGACCATGAGATTGTGCAACTCCTGGATACCGTAGGAGTGCTTTGGGTGTGCCAAACGTCACAACGTAACTGGGTGGCTATAAAGGTACACTACAGGTATCTCCGAAAGTGTCTGTTGGGTTGGCACGAATCGAGACTGGGATTTGTCACTCCGTGTAAACGGAGAGGTATCTATGGGCCCACTCGGTAGGACATCATCATAATGTGCACAATGTGATCAAGGAGTTGATCATGGGATGATGTGTTACGGAATGAGTAAAGAGACTTGCCGGTAATGAGATTGAACAAGGTATCGGGATACCGACGATCGAATCTCGGGCAAGTATCGTACCGATAGACAAAGGGAATTGTATACGGGATTGATTAAGTCCTTGACATCGTGGTTCATCCAATGAGATCATCGTGGATCATGTGGGAGCCAGCATGGGTATCCAGATCCCGCTGTTGGTTATTGACCGGAGAGTTGTCTCGGCCATGTCTGCATGACTCCCGAACCCGTAGGGTCTACACACTTAAGGTTCGGTGACGCTAGGGTTATAGGGAAAGTATGTACGCGGTTACCGAATGTTGTTCGGAGTCCTGGATGAGATCCCGGACGTCACGAGGAGTTCCGGAATGGTCCGGAGGTAAAGATTGATATATAGGAAGTATGGTTTTGGCCACCAGAAGTGTTCCGGGCATCACCGGTAGTGTACCGGGACCACCGGAGGGGTCCGGGGGTCCACCAGGTGGGGCCACCAGCCTCGGAGGCCTACATGGGCCAATAGTGGGAAGGGACCAGCCCCTAGGTGGGCTAGGGAGCCTCCCACCAAGGCCCAAGGCGCCTCCAAGAGGGGAAGGGGGCAAACCCTAGGCTCAGATGGGCCTAAGGCCCACCTAGTGGTGCGCCCCCCTCTCTCCCCCCTTGGCCGCCCCCTATATGGGATCTAGGGCTGGCCACCACCCCTACGGAGGGAACCCTAGGTGGGGGCGCAGCCCCTCCCCTCCCCCTATATATACTTGAGGTTTGGGGCTGCCCAACACATGTGATTCAATCTCCCTGTTGGTGCAGCCCTACCATTCTTCCTACTCGTCTCTCTAGTGCTTGGCGAAGCCCTGCTGGAGTCCCGCGCTCCTCCACCACCACCACGCCGTCGTGCTGCTGCTGGATGGAGTCTTCCCCAACCTCTCCTTCTCCCCTTGCTGGATCAAGGCGTAGGAGACGTCACCGGGCTGTACGTGTGTTGAACACGGAGGTGCCGTCCGTTCGGCACTAGGATCATCGGTGATTTGGATCACGACGAGTACGACTCCATCAACCCCGTTCACTTGAACGCTTCCGCTTAGTGATCTACAAGGGTATGTAGATGCACTCTCCTTCCCTCGTTGCTAGATTACTCCATAGATTGATCTTGGTGATGCGTAGAAAATTGTGAATTTCTACTACGTTCCCCAACAGTGGCATCATGAGCTAGGTCTATGCGTAGTTACTATGCACGAGTAGAACACAAAGTAGTTGTGGGCGTCGATATTGTCAATTATCTTGCCGTTACTAGTATTATCTTGATTTGGCGGCATCGTGGGATGAAGCGGCCCGGACCAACCTTACACGTACGCTTACGTGAGACCGGTTCCACCGACTGACATGCACTAGTTGCATAAGGTGGCTGGCGGGTGTCTGTCTCTCCCACTTTAGTCGGATCGGATTCGATGAACAGGGTCCTTATGAAGGGTAAATAGAAATTGGCAATTCACGTTGTGTTTTTGGCGTAGGTAAGAAACGTTCTTGCTAGAAACCTATAGCAGCCACGTAAAAAAACTTGCAACAACAATTAGAGGATGTCTAACTTGTTTTTGCAGCAAGTGTTTTGTGATGTGATATGGCCAAAGGATGTGATGAATGATATATATGTGATGTATGAGATCATGTTCTTGTAATAGGAATCACGACTTGCATGTCGATGAGTATGACAACCAAAAGGAGCCATAGGAGTTGTCTTTATTTTTCTGTATGACCCGCGTGTAGAAACGCCATGTAAATTACTTTACTTTATTGCTAAACATGTTAGCCATAGTAGTAGAAGTAATAGTTGGCGAGCAACTTCATGGAGACACGATGATGGAGATCATGATGATGGAGATCATGGTGTCATGCCGGTGACAAGATGATCATGGAGCCCCAAGATGGAGATCAAAGGAGCTATATGATATTGGCCATATCATGTCACTATTATTTGATTGCATGTGATGTTTATCATGTTTTTGCATCTTGTTTACTTAGGTCGACGGTAGTAAATAAGATGATCCCTCATTAAAATTTCAAGAAAGTGTTCCCCCTAACTGTGCACCGTTGCGAAGGTTCTTTGTTTCGAAGCACCACGTGATGATCGGGTGTGATAGATTCTAACGTTCGAATACAACGGGTGTTGACGAGCCTAGCATGTACAGACATGGCCTCGGGACACATGCGAAACACTTAGGTTGACTTGACGAGCCTAGCATGTACAGACATGGCCTCGGAACACAGAAGACCGAAAGGTCGAACATGAGTCGTATAGAAGATACGATCAACATGAAGATGTTCACCGATGATGACTAGTCCGTCTCACGTGATGATCGGACACGGCCTAGTTGACTCGGATCATGTAATCACTTAGATGACTAGAGGGATGTCTATCTGAGTGGGAGTTCATAAGATGAACTTAATTATCCTAAACATAGTCAAAAGGTCTTCGCAAATTATGTCGTAGCTCGCGCTTCAGTTCTACTGTTTAGATATGTTCCTAGAGAAAATTTAGTTGAAAGATGATAGTAGCAATTATGCGGACTAGGTCCGTAAACTGAGGATTGTCCTCATTGCTTCATAGAAGGCTTATGTCCTTAATGCACCGCTCAGTATGCTGAGCCTCGAATGTCGTCTGTGGATGTTGCGAACATCTGACATACACATTTTGATAACTACATGATAGTTCAGTTAAACGGTTTAGAGTTGAGGTACCGAAGACGTTTTGAAACGTCGCGAAACATATGAGATGTTTCGAGGGCTGAAATTGGGATTTCAGGCTCGTGCCCACGTCAAGAGGTATAAGACCTCCGACGATTTTCTTAGCCTGCAAACTAAGGGAGAAAAGCTCAATTGTTGAGCTTGTGCTCAGATTGTCTGAGTACAACAATCATTTGAATCGAGTGGGAGTTGATCTTCCAAATGAGATAGTGATGTTTCTTCGAAGTCATTACCACCAAGCTGCTAGAGCTTCATGATGAACTATAACATATCAGGGACATATATGATGATCCTTGAGATATTCGCGATGTTTGACACCACAAAAGTAGAAATCAAGAAGGAGCATCAATTGTTGATGGTTGGTGAAACCACTAGTTTCAAGAAGGGCAAGGGCAAAAAGGGATACTTCATGAAACGGCAAATCAGCTGCTGCTCTAGTGAAGAAACCCAAGGTTGAACCCAAACCCGAGACTAAGTGCTTCTGTAATAAGGGGAACAACCACTGGAGCAGAATTACCCTAGATACTTGGTAGATGAGAAGGCTGGCAAGGTCGATAGAAGTATATTGGATATACATTGTGTTAATGTGTACTTTACTAGTACTCCTAGTAGCACCATGGTATTAGATACCGGTTCGGTTGCTAAATGTTAGTAAACTCAAAATAAAAGGCTGCAGAGTAAACGGAGACTAGCTAAAGGTGAGCTGGCAATATGTGTTGGAAGTTTTTCCAAGCTTGATGTGATCAAGCATCGCACGCTCCCTCTACCATTGAGATTGGTGTTTGCGTTGAGCATAGACATGATTGGATTATGTCTATCGCAATACGGTTATTCATTTAAGGAGAAAATAATGGTTACTCTGTTTATTTGAATAATACCTTCAATGGTCTTGCACCTAAAATGAATGGTTTATTGAATCTCGATCGTAGTGATACACATGTTCATGCCAAAAGATATAAGATAGTAATGATAGTACCACCTACTTGTGGCACTGCCACGTAAGTCATATCGGTATAAAACGCATGAAGAAGCTCCATGTTGATGGATCTTTGGGCTCACTCGTTTTGAAAAGTTTGAGACATGCGAACCATGTCTATTGGTGTATATGCATGAAGAAACTCCATGCAAATGGACCGTTTGGACTCACTTGATTTTGAATCACTTGAGACATGCAAATCATACCACATGGACAAGATGACTGAAAGCCTCGTTTTCAGTAAAATGTAACTAGAAAGCAACTTGTTGGAAGTAATACATTTTGATGTGTGTAGTCCAATGAGTGCTGAGGCGTATAGTGGATATCGTTATGTTCTTACTTCACAGATGATTTGAGTAGATGTTGAGTATATTTACTTGATGAATCATGAGTCTGAATTATTGAAAGGTTCAAGTAATTTCAGGATGAAGTTGAAAGATCGTCGTGACAAGAGGATAAAATATCTATGATATGATCATAGAGATGAATATCTGAATTACGAGTTTGGCACAGAGTTAAGACATTGTGGAAATTGTTTCACAACTAACACAGCTTGGAACACCATAGTGTGATGGTGTGTCCGAACATCATGACTGCACCCTATTGGATATGATGCATACCATGATGTCTCTTATCGAATTACCACGATAGTTTATGGGTTAGGCATTAGAGACAACCACATTCACTTTAAATAGGGCACCACGTAATTCCGATGAGATGACACCGTATGAACTATGGTTTAGAGAAACCTAAGGATCGATGGTAACAGGAGACAAGGGACACAATGTTTTTACCCAGGTTCGGGCCCTCTCGATGGAGGTAATACCCTACTCCTGCTTGATTAATATTGATGATATGGGTAGTACAAGAGTAGATCTACCACGAGATCAAGGAGGCTAAACCCTAGAAGCTAGCCTATGGTATAATTGTTGTATATGGAGTTGATGTCCTACGGACTACAACCCTCCAGTTTATATAGACACGGATAGGGTTAGGGTTACACAGAGTCGGTTACAATCGTAGAAGATCTTGAATATCCGCATCGCCAAGCTTGCCTTCCACGCCAAGGAAAGTCCCATCCGGACACGGGACGAAGTCTTCAATCTTGTATCTTCATAGTCCTGGAGTCCGGCTGAAGGTATAGTCCGGCTACCCGAACACCCCCAAATCCAGGACTCCCTCAGTAGCCCCTGAACCAGGCTTCAATGACGACGAGTCCGGCGCGCAGATCGGCGCGCAGATTGTCTTCGGCATTGCAAGGCGGGTTCCTCCTCCAAGTCCTTCATAGAAGATTGTCAACACCAAGAGTAGTGTCCGGCTCTACAAAATAAGTTTACACATATTGCCATAGAGAGAATAATATTAACACAAATCAAATCTGCTGACGTATTCCGCAGTGCGTCATCACACTACAGCCAAGTCTTTACTCGAATCGTTTTTACTTTTCCACCTCAGCATGTTTTGCAAGGCGGTTTCCTTGGCACGTCTTGTCAAAGCAGAGATCGTGTACCCCTTTTATGGGATTCTCATCAATACGGACGTGGGTAACCCAACCGTGCCCGTTAGCACATTTCCTCGATTAAAGACGACTCCCGAACGGTTACGGGGAGGGCTCTTGGTATTCAACCTCTTATAAAGAGACCAAGGCCTTACTCCTTTTTTCAATCTCAAGCGAGTTCGCCCGTCGCCTCGAGTTCCAACACCCTAGGCTCCAGATTCCAGGCGCTTCGGACCTTCGACGATGTCCGGTTCTGACCTTCAAGGCCGATGGACGCCCTCCTCCGTCACGGAGGAGGACGTACTAAAGTTGAGGGAGGCTAAGTTCCTGACCGGTGAAATTTCGCATAGGTTGCCTGCTCAAGGGCAGGTCATTCCTAGTCCCCAGCCCGGTGAGAGCGTGGTGTTCATGTCTCACTTCCTTCGGGGGTTGGGCTTCCCAATGGATCCCTTTGTGAGGGGACTGCTGTTTTATTACGGGCTGGAATTCCATGACTTAGCTCCGGAGTCCATCCTCCATATCTCCTCGTTTATTGTCGTGTGTGAAGAGTTCCTTCGTGTTACCCCTCACTTCGGATTATGGCTCAAGACCTTCAAAGTGGAGCGAAGATGATCAAGGGACGGCACGCAGAGTGCGGAGGCGCTGTTATAAGCAAAAATGCTGATGCTCCATGGCCCGAGGGCTCTTTTCAAGAGGATCTAGGCTTGTGGCAACGAGAGTGGTTTTATATCACCGCTCCCCGGAGCACCAAGTGGGTGGCGCCTCCTGCCTTTCGCTCGGGTCCCCCACCGCGGCTAGCGTCATGGGTCAACAGAGGGTTAGATTGGGGTTTGCCCAAAGACGTGCCCTTGTTACAGGGCCGCATTAAGGATCTCTTGGAAGGAGACCTCAGCCTGGTTAAGGTGACGCAGGTCATGCTGATTCGCCGAATATTGCCCGGCAAACGTCGCTCCCTTCTCCTGTGGGAGTTTAATCCAGAGGGACCGCGAGCTCTCCAGAATTTCATGGGCGCAATGCCCGTGGAGATGTATAAATTGTTCTTCGGATCACAAGAGATGTGTCCGGATTTAACCGAGGACGCAGGCCTAAGCTGCAATCGCCCGGATACACAAGTAAGCAACCTTGTGCCCGGACCTTCTATCCGTATAATTGTCATAAACTTGCCCCTAAAAGAGTCGTCCTTTTAAACAGGAGTGGATAGCGAAGGCAAAGCTGATCAGGTGTCCGGCTCCCCTTCCTGAAACCAGGCCGGATCCCGTGCTGGTCAGGATGCTGGAGATAATGCCTTTGGAGGGAAGCAAGGGGGAGTACAAGGAAACTATGGCCTCCTCGAAGGAGGCTGCTCCGAAGGGAGGAACCGACAATTCCTCTCCTAAGGGGAAGAAGAGAGTCGCCTCTGACGACCCGGAAACCATGGCCTCGAAGCGGGGGGAAAAATCCTCGTCAGAGGGTCCGACGCCGAGGAGTTCCTCGGCCGGACTACGCCCTCAAGGGGATCAGCCCTCCAGCGAGCCGTAAGTAGAGAAAGATTTTCCTTTTGAGGGATGAGGGAAATCCTTGATTTATATCTGAGAAGATTAACCGAAATTTTACCTTGTAGCTCGGACCTCAACCCTTCTCAGCAGAGCTCGTCTTTGGGGGATCTCCTTTCGGAGATGATAGAGAGCGGGAGGCCTCCCCCTACCGTGCCGCCTAGCGAGGCAGGCGACCCTGAGGTGTTGTCGCGGAGGGTTTCTCCGAATCCGGTAGGGGCGGAAGATAGCTATGTGGCCCCCCGAGGTTCTCCGCGTCCGGCCTTCGAAAGAGGTCGTGGGACAAGTCCGGCACCGTCTGGTGCTTGGCCGGAGGAGCTAAAGATTCTACTGGGGCGAGCTTCTATCTCGGAGGAGCACCGTGCATTGATGGGCACGGTGATTGAAAGGATCTCATCCGCAAAGAGCGGATTGCATGAGGCCGTCAAAAGTTTACTGACGGGTTTTGAGGTACATTAGATAATGTACACTTTTGTCAGTTGCGCATGAATAAGATGCGCCCTGTGTAGATAGTAGCCCCTGAGACTCTGCGCGTCGTCAAGAAATGACGGCACACGGAGGATCATAATCCCAGGTCTAAGATGTCGCCTTTGAATGTAGGCGGCAGGGTGTCCGGAATCGAGCCGAACTGATGATTTTGCCGGACTAAAGCGGCAACTGGACGTGGCAGATGCCGACATCGCGCTTGTCAACAAGCGGCTTGATGAGGCTCAAGGTATGTAATTCCTCGGGCGGCATCAGGTAAGAAGAGTTTTATGCCAGTGTCTTACGATGTGTGTGCTTGACGCAGATGGTGCGGCCGCCGTGGAGAGTCTTAGGGCAGAACTTGCCCGAGCTAAAGAACAAGCCAGAGAAAGTGATGCGACTGCTAAGAAAGCCCTTGAAGAGCTGAGAGCCGAACAGGCTGCTCATTGCCGAAGCAAGGAAGAGATGGCCGATATGGCCAAAAAGTTAAAGAGTGCTGCAGACCGTTGCAGACTTCTTGAGAAAGAAGACCAGGCAAAACAGACGGACTTAGAGAAGGCCGTTGCCAATGCCAAGGACGCGCGCTCTGCGATGAGAGCTGCGAAGGAGGAGCTGCGTCAGGCCGAACAGATTGCGGCTGGAAAGCCCTTTATGCTGCGAAGGAAATTTTGCGATCCGAAGTTTGCTCCATTGGACTGGATGTGGAGTGTGGAGGATACCTATCTGGATTTGGCAGCGAGTGTTGCTGATGCGACCGAACACTTTCAAGATCAGAAAGATCACGAAGTGGAAAAGCTTTTCTGGTCACGGTTTCACAATCCAGAGCGTCCATTGGCAGTGGACGATCGTTTGGCTCAATGGGCCGAACTGAATAGGTTGTCCGGACTCGCCATGAAGTACGTCATGGGTCATCTGTGGCCGGGAAGATCAGAGCCGAAGAGTTATTTCAGCTTGGTGCAGCAATTCCTTGACGTGGTGCCGCGTATTAATGCAATGAAGAGGTCAGCATGCATAGAGGGCGCAAGGATGGCTCTTGCCCGTGTCAAGACATACTGGGCAGAGATGGAGACCACCGTTGTTGCGTCCCGAGATTCGGACAAAAGCCGAGTACCCTCCGAGCACTATTTTCAGGAAGTCCTTGAAGGCGCTCGTGTAATAGAGACGCAGTGCTCGAAAGACATACTGGGCAGAGATGGAGACACCGTTGTTTCGTTCTAGTTGATCAGTAGTGGAGCCCAGTCGGGACGATCGGGGATCTGTGTAGCATTTGGGGTAGTCTTCTTTTATTTTGGTTCCGTAGTCGGACCTTGATTGTATCTGGTTGATGTAATGCTTTAATTCATGTATTGTGTGAAGTGGCGATTGTAAGCCAACTTTGTATCTCTTTCCCTTATGTATTACATGGGATGTGTGAAGATTACCTCACTTGCGACATTGCTTTCAATGCGGTTATGCCTCTAAGTCGTGCTTCGACACGTGGGAGATATAGCCGCATCGAGGGTGTTACAAGTTGGTATCAGAGCCTTCCCCGACCTTAGGAGCCCCCTGCTTGATCGAATAGCTGGCGTTGTTGACTCTAGAAAAATGTCTTGAGTCATTTAGGAATTATATATATCGGAGAGTTTAGGAATTCTTTTACCCCCAGTCCGTTCATCGCTCTGGTAAGGCATCCTGACATAGAGTTTTGATTCTTCTCTTCTCAAATTTCACTAAAAAAATTTAGGATCACGCGGGTATCTTAGAATCGTTCCAATGGTTTTGTGACGAGAACATTGTTCTTGGTGCCTCCTGTCATTTAGGGCTTGTGGCAGTGTCCCGGGGAGTTGAGCTCTGAGGTGTTGTTGTCACAATTTTATCGCTGCAGTTCTGGAATACCTGAGTTTAGTTCGCCGACATCAAAAATCTCTTTTATGCAGTTGTTGGTGAGATAACCTCGACGCCACCCAGTACTGGGGCGGGAGTTCGGGAGTATTGCCATAACTTGTATAACGGATGCTTTTCGAAGGTTGAGGTAGACGATTTCTGAAGGTTTCTTGGTTATGTGTTGAAGGATGGATACAGCTGGATGTAGGATTTGCTAGTTTTGGGTGAGATATTATGCTTCCCCTGTATCCCCAACACCCGATTGCATAACCAGAAAATTTCGGGAGTTTATAAGTGGGAAATCAAGTAGCTCTCAGGATATCTTTCCGACAGATGTATGATATGAAATTGGGGTTCAACGTCTAGTGGTCCGCCTATTCACGGTCGGTTTTACAGTGGTCTCGTTGTGTCTTAAAGAGTCCTTGGCTATGCCCACTCGGGGACGCTTCGTATGTCATGTGCACTGCCTTGTACATGATGGTGATGTACAATCGAGCCCGTGTAGGCCCCACCACAAAAACTTCGGACGAAATCTCTATCATATGTTTGTTCCGGCTTATTCTGCAAGCCAATCCTTTGTTTTGTTTTGAGTTGTGGTATTCGAGTTGCTTCGAAGTCAAATGTTGATTCCATACCTTTCCTAAGTGGTGTTCCCACATTTCTATGTGAATGCAAATCCTTCATGACAATCGAGATTGTCATGTTAATTCTTTTTGAACCGGTGTGTTTTCTCTTCAAGTGAAGCCGATCATTTCAACATCCGCAAGATCAAGTATCAGTTTCTTCTGAACGGTGTTTGTTTCATCCGTCTCCAAGTTGCCTTTGTTTTCCCGCCCACCCACCCTTTTTCTTCAAGGACTCAGATATCTTAATCAAGTATCCATCTTATTGATGCGAGGCCTCTTCATTCCTTTTCCGTCAATGTTCTTACCCGGTGGTTTCCATGAAGATGTTCTACTAGCTCATCATTATTCATTCTTTTTTCTTCTCTGGTGGATCCAATTCAAACTTCGTTGATCATATTCTTTCCTCGTTTCAAATACTTTCTCTTGCCGGTGCTCCTCACATTCATCCACTTCTCGCTATTCAATTGTTCCGGAGTGCTGAAGATATCTCGAAGATTCGTGTTTCCACTCTGCATTCGTTCAAGCTCTTTCGAGGATGTTCCCTCATTCAAGTCTTTTAATTCAACCGGTGCTTTCTCTCTTTTGAATCGTTCTACGATGTTTTCTTTGAGTGGGCCCTAACCCACAGGTCTTTTCCCAGGATCTTATCTGACTCTTCTTATTTTCCCGGAGCTATCCTAAATTCTTGTCGAAGTTTGACGCAAGAATGAACTGTCATCAGTCAAATGTCATTCTCCAAGATCTGTCAAATTCTTTTTATCGTTGGTTCAACCTTTCCAATCTTAATTCCGGAGTGCCTCTACAATTTTTGGTGGTGCTTCTCATCGTCATTATCAATATTTGAAGACCGAAGAAATGTTTCCTCTATATCTTAACCGTTCTCTCAAAGATTCGTGATTCTAGCTTCTTGCCATCCTCTCATAATTATTTTTCGATTGTGAGAATTCTTTTCACCCATCCGGAGCATTTCATGAGTTGTTTTCCATTTCTTTTCCCCGAAGCCCATCATTTAAGAAGACTTATTCATTCTCAGCTTTCAGCTATGGTTCTCCAAATCTTACCGGTGCATCATTCAAGTATTCCTCTAATCAGCTCGTGACCTCTTCGTTCTCATATATTTATTTTACCTCAAGTATCTTCATTCGTTCTCCAATTCTTCCCGGTGTTTCTTTATCTTTACTTCGTTCATTTCCAATTCTTACGGTGGTTCGTTGAAGACCTTCTCAAGTTGGTGCGATATCTATCTTAATCCTTCCTTCGAGAATAAGTAGTATGCCAAATCTGTTGTTTGTCATCAATTTAATTGGTGAAGGATAAGCATAATGTAATCCTTATTCTTATTTCATCCAAGTGATTAATTTCCTATTCCGGAGGCTCATCAAATTCCTGATTTCAATTGTTTCATCTTCCCTTTTTCCCGGAGTTCCAACCTTTTTCAATTACATCTCCACGGAGATTCATTTAAATCATTGCAAGGCTTCAACCTTATTTTTTCATCCTCCATTTCGTTTCATCATCCTTTTATTACCGGAGTTCCTCATGGTGGTTCGTCAAGGAGTCTTTTCATTCTTCAAATGTTCTTCAAGATATCTCTCAAAGCTATGATCCGCCGAGATATACTTCAAGTTTTCTTCTTCTTGCTATCCGGGGTGCAATTCTTTCTTCCGAATCTTTGGAGGTGGTATTATGTCATTCTTAATAATTTGAGTTCATGTTTCATGATTCACATGTTGTCAAGGATGAGATATTTTAAATCCATCATTTTCTTCATTGGAATTATCTTGGGTTATATTTCACCTAAAGCTTCTCCTAAGGATTGTCGCTATTTATGTTGCTCATATATGATCCAAGTTCTTCATTTATCCTACGGGTGAAATATTTTCTCCTCTCCTTGGCCATATCAATCCAATTTTTTTTCGTGAGTGGCAAGTTGTCACCTCATAATTTTGAGATGTCCTCTATAAGTACACATCAAGCTTATCCTTTTCGTTGTGGATTTTTCCAACAACTCCGTTCGACCCCTCCTAAGGATGCCTTTTCAAGCTCAATTGTGACAGAAGTTGGCATTTTCTCCTCCATTCTTTTATTTCATTTATCTATATTCTATTTCTTCCATCCGGAGGCATTGTGATGTAGCTATCTTCAACCCTTCTTCTTGTGTTTTCAGGATCGTGTTCTTTTCGTGCTTATCCTTTTAACCGGAGTGTTTTCGACTTTGTTCACCTTCGTTGTATTCTTTTCTCGAATGTGTTCAACCTTGCAAGGTTCTTTGGTTTCACTCGTTTTTCAGAGAAGCAACATAGTTTCACCTCACCTCTTCCTCTTCCTTTCCCCTCCGGTGCCATTCTAGATCTTGGGACGAGATCCTCTCGTAGTGGAGGAGTGTTGTAACGCCCCGAGACCGATGTGCCAGGTGTCTTCGAGTTATTCGCTGTTGTTGCCATGTCATTTGCTTGCATGTTGCATCTTATCATGTCATCATGTGCATTGCATCATCATGTTTTAAAACTTGCATCCGCCCCAGTCTCCTCGTCCTCTCCGTTGTCCGTTGTGAGCCCAACCACACTTGCACACGCCCGCGACATATCCGAAATATTATTTTATACGTGGCCGAAAATGTTCTCGGAATGGGATGAAAGTTGGCATGAGGTGTTGTTTTGTTGTCAGTAGGCCGCCTGCCAAGTTTCATCGTGTTCGGAGTCCGTTTGATGCCCCAACGAATAACTATAGCGGCAGTATAGCCGGTCTTTTCGTCGGAAGTTTTCGGTCTCCGGAAACAGTCGCCGGGTCTCTCTCTTCTCTTCTCTCAGCCCAAGGCTTTCTGCACGGCCCACTACCTAACCGCCAGGCCCTACCTAACCTCTCTCGTCAGCCCGCGGCCACTCTCGCGTGCGTCCGAAAAGTTGTCCCGGACCCGACCCGAGCAGTCGCCACCGTTGTGTCCGGATCATCCCCAAACGTCTACAAAACATCATCGTTTTCTTCTTTGACTCTCCTAACCTAATTTTCTCGGTCGTACGATTTCAATCGTAGGGACAAGATAGCCCTACCCTAATCCCTACCTTTTAAAACAGTCTAACCCACATGGTACTTATAGCAGATGAATCCCTACCCTTTTTGACAAACCCTAGACCATTTCTCTCTGTTTCAGTGCGCCGCCGCCACTCCGTTTTTCCTCGGGATCCCTCCCGATCCAGCCGACCCTGTCAAACTCCATCATTTTCCAGCGAGGGCCAACCATCTCCTCCCCATGATCCACCAAATCCCCAATCTCGCAAGCCCCCTCGATCCTCTCCCGAGCAGGTGCTCGCCCGGAGTCCCGCGCCCGCGTCCAGCAGAGGTCCGAGTTGCCGGACCAGTAGATGAGCTCCATTCCCCATTGCGCCTTTCTCCTCTCCTCTTCCTTCCTTCCTCCTCCCTCTCTCTCATGCCCGATCCTTCCTTCTCTGTCTCAGGTACCCTGGATCCGCCATGGAAGCCCCTACCACTGGACCTGGCCCTGCCTCGTCGGAGAGAACCTCACCGTCGCCGCGCCCGTTCCCAACCTCGACGACCACCTGCAGCCTCACCGGGTTCGTTCCTGCAAGTCCTGCCGCCTTGCTTCGTCCTCTCCGTCCTCCCGCCGTGGAGCAGCACCGAGCTCGAGAGGAGCCCCGTTCGCGCCGGATCCGCCGCGCCCGCGGCTCCCCTGCCTCTGCATCACGCCTCTGGTCGGCCTTTCGCTCATCGCCATGACCGCGCGGGTTCAAGCTCCGCCGCCAGTTGCCGTTCATCACGCCGTCCCGCGCGCCAACAGCCGGGAACCGGTTCCTCGTCGTCAAGACCTCCTCGATCCGCGCCTCCATCCGTTCCTTGCACTGCCTCGTTGCCGGAGTAGAAGCCCCATCCGTCGCTGTTGCCTGCCTGCGACCTCTGCCTTGACCCGCCCCTATTTCGTCCGAGGAGGAGGACGAGCCCGCTTTCGTCTAGTCGCGTTGACCGCACCCCTGCTTCGCCTCTTTCGCAGCGCCTCCTAGGCCCAGCTGCAACCTCCGCCGGCCCAAGCCGGCCTGCGGCACCGAACCAAGCCGGCCCATCTACTCCTCTCCTTCGACTCAGCGCTCTCGCAGCCTGCAGCCAGCTCCAGCGACTGGGCCGAGGCCCATGGTGAGCTCCCCAGTTCCCACCAGATTTCAGCCTGCATCTTTTTTTCCGTTCTGGTGATTTTAGCATTATCCAGAGACTACCCAGTTTTGCAGAGAACCCCCTAGACATCATGCATTTTATAACTCTTGAACCGTGCATCGGATTAAAATGATCTAAACCTGTAACTTGCTTAGTTTTTCATCTAGTTTAATAATATGCAACTTTCATCTATGTTTAAAATGTTTAAAATGATGTTTGATTAAATTTGCTCCTATGTCATGCTAAAATGCTTTATTTCATAACTAAATAACCGTAACTCGGTTTGTAACAAACTTTATATGTAAATGGGGTAGAATTTTGTCTAGTTTAACATGGTGGCTTCACTTTGCATGCTTAACAACTCTAAAATTATGTTTAGGGCAGATCAGTACCAAACCTAATATATGCATATGAGGGTTTTCCGGACTTGTTTGTTTTGTTGTTCCGGCCTCATTTAAACTTGCCTAGATTAGATAGTTTCATCATGCTTCACCTCTTGCCATGCTAACAACATTTAATCTTGTTGGGTACATAAACGAGAGAGAACTAAATAAGTCATGTGGTGTTTTCTTCAATAGGTAACTCCGTTGCATATTGAGCTCCACTTAATTTGTAGGATTGCTTGTGCACTTTGCCATGCCATGCCTCATTAAACCGGACATGCATCATACTTGGTTATGCATCATGCCATGTCTATGTGGTGGTTGTTTACTATGTTATTTGCTTTCTTTCCGGTGTATTTCTTCTCGGTAATCCGGTAACGTCGCGTTTGTGAGGATTCGTTCAACTACGTCCATTTGTCTTCTTCATGGACTCGTTCTTCTTCCTTGCGGGATTTCAGGCAAGATGATCATACCCTCGAAATCACTTCTATCTTTGCTTGCTAGTTGCTTGCTCTTTTGCTATGCCTATGATGCGATACCTACCACTTGCTTATCATGCCTCCCATATTGTTGAGCCAAGCCTCTAACCCACCTTGCCCTAGCAAACCGTTGTTTGGCTATGTTACCGCTTTGCTCAGCCCCTCTTATAGCGTTGTTAGTTGCAGGTGAAGTTTGAAGTTTGTTCCTTGTTGGAACATGGAGATGGTGTTCCTTGTTGGAACATGTTTACTTGTTGGGATATCACAATATATCTTATTTAATTAATGCTTCTATACACTTGGTAAAGGGTGGAAGGCTCGGCCTTATGCCTGGTGTTTTGTTCCACTCTTGCCGCCCTAGTTTCCGTCATATCGGTGTTATGTTCCCGGATTTTGTATTCCTTACGCGGTTGGGTAATAATGGGAACCCCTTGACAAATCGCCTTGAATAAAACTCTTCCAGCAATGCCCAACCTTGGTTTTACCATTCGCCACCTAGCCTCTTTTTCCCTTGGGTTCCGCAGACTCAAGGGTCATCTTTATTTAAACCCCCCTGGGCCAGTGCTCCTCTGAGTGTTGGTCCAAACTAGAGCCTTGTGCAGCGCCCCCTCGGGGAAACTCGAGGTTTGGTTTTAGTTGTACGGATTGCTCATCTGAGTGTGCCCTGAGAACGAGATATGTGCAGCTCCTATCGGGATTTGTCAGCACATTCGGGCGGTGTTGCTGGATTTGTTTTAACTTGTCGAAGTTGTCTTGTAGAACCGGGATGCCGAGTCTGATTGGAACGTCTCGGGAGAAGGTATATCCTTCGTTGACCGTGAGAGCTTGTGATGGGCTAAGTTGGGACTCCCCTGCAGGGATTTGAACTTTCAAAAGTCGTGCCCGCGGTTATGGGCAGATGGGAATTTGTTAATATCTGGTTGTAGAAAACCTGAAGTTGACCTTAATTAAAATACATCAACCGCGTGTGTTACCGTGATGGTCTCTTCTCGGCGGGGTCCGGGACGTGAACACGGTGTTGGAGTTATGTTTGACGTAGGTTGTTATAGGATCACTTCTTGATCATATTTTCTCGAACGTGCTTTGCCTTCTCTTCTCGCTCTCATTTGCGCAAGGTAGCCACCATATATGCTAGTCGCTTGCTGCAGCTCCACCTCATACCTTTACCTTACCCATAAGTTTAAATAGTCTTGATCGCGAGAGTGTGAGATTGCTGAGTCCCCGTGACTCACAGATACTTCCAAAACCAGTTTGCAGGTGCCGATGTTACCGAGCAGGAGACGCAACCAAGCTCAAGGAGGAGCTTGATGAAGATCTTGTCCTTTGTGTTGTTTCGTTCTAGTTGATCAGTAGTGGAGCCCAGTCGGGACGGTCGGGGATCTGTGTAGCATTTGGGATAGTCTTCTTTTATTTTGGTTCCGTAGTCGGACTTGATTGTATCTGGTTGATGTAATGCTTTAATTCATGTATTGTGTGAAGTGGCGATTGTAAGCCAACTATGTATCTCTTTCCCTTATGTATTACATGGGATGTGTGAAGATTACCTCACTTGCGACATTGCTTTTAATGCGGTTATGCCTCTAAGTCGTGCTTCGACACGTGGGAGATATAGCCGCATCGAGGGCGTTACAGGTGCCCAGTCCCAAATTGCGAAATACAAAAAAAGAGTTCATCTCTTACATAATCAAACAAAAACTCCCAATGGAGTCAAAACCTTTACTTTCTGCTTGGGGACCACCACTAGTGTGCTTAGCATGGAAGATGTTGATAACTGATGGTCGTGAAGTGAATAAGAAGGGTGCATGTCTCAAAATTTCATTTATCTCTATTTTAGAAACTTGAGCTCTGGCACCTCTGCAAATCACTGCTTCCCTCTGCGAAGGGACTTTCTATTTACTTTTATGTTGTGTCATCACCTTCTATAAACAAGCGCCAGAAACTGAGTAGAGCACAGCGGTCATGATTTATGCATTGTGTATAGCTAATGTTGGGTGCATCATGACTGGATCTTTTCAACCATGAATTACAATGTTTAGTCGTTGCTTGAACTTCGGAGGTGCTTTGCATTTATGTTTTGTGGTCTTAGAAAGGGCTAGAGAGATACCATTATTGTCATATTATATCATGGTTGTTTTGACAACGTGTTGCTGTTTGAGATATCTTATTATTGCTCCCTAGCTGATTATGGCATTGATATGAGTCATTATAATCTTTAAGAGTTATTGTTGACATGGTTAGTTATAATGTTGGTTGAAAACCTAGGTGTTGTTTAAGCTTATTTATGCAAACAACAGCAAAAGAGTTCGTAAAAGTTTTTATTTCTCACTTTCAGTTTATCAGCTGAATTGCTTGAGGAGAAGCAAAGGTTTAAGTTTGGGGATATACCCCGTGGCGTAACCCGGCCAGAAATATAGCCCAGTCGGACTTGGCGATTCACCGGCGACCCGCACTGACCAGACGGTTTACAAGCAACCTGGCTGGACATTATGACTCACTGGTAACCCGGCGGGCGGGACAGACGGATGACAAGGCTCAAAGCCCAGAAGGCCGGTTTATGTTAATGGTGGGCCGGTTTAAGAGAAAAGGTGTGAGAAATATTTCCTTACAAGGAGTCAAGACCCCGACTTGTATTCGGTTTGTATTAGAAGGTAGACTAGTCCTAATCCTAATAGGACTCCACATGTAACCCGCCCCTCTAACTTATATAAGGACGGGCAGGGCTCCCCAAAGAGGGACAGGAAAAGAAAGCAATCTTTAGGGCTAGACACAAAGAGCCGGTTTACCGGCGACTCCCTCATGAGCATAATGAGACCTAGCCACAAACAGCATGTAGGGCTATTACCGGATGATATTTCCTGGGGTTTGAAGCTGTCTAAATCCTCGTCTTGTGTGTTGCGTCTCTCGATTTTGTCCAACCCCTCTCAAGCTACCACATAGATGCGTTGGCCTCACGACTAAGTCCTCACACTAGGACATCTGCCGTGACAATTCCACGAAAGTTGGGGCCCACCGTGGGGCTACGCACGATGGTGTTGAGTCCTTGGAGGAATCTCTTTCAGCAATCGAGAAGTTCACAAATTTCCGGATTAAAGAAACTGGCTCGAAAATATCTACATCATCTCCGAGTTTGTCGGTCGAGATCAAATTCCGAGATCATCTAATACCTGTCTCAAGTGGAAAAATCGAAGGCATTACAGGCGCTGCCATGGGCGTTCTTCCAGGTCTAATTTACTCAGTTGTTGCCTGTCGTCAGCAGAATTATTTTTCTATCAAAATCAGTGTTGGTCTGGCTTAAAGATTGAACTTGGAAGAATTTTTGTGGACGATGTCTCCACACTACCATGAAACGGATCCAATCTGCATCTACACACGCGTCCCCGGACAGCGCATCAAGTCAGGCTAAGCCGACGATGACTCGATCTGCCAAAAAAATGCCTGCTGCCTGCGGTCAGGACTCCTCTTAAGACCTCTTTCAGAATGGCTTCAGATTCGCCTCGTGGAGAGCAAAGGAAAAAAGCAATAGTCCGGGAGCAGTGTGCCACTACGAGCAGTACTAATAGACAATTCAACAGAGGGATACTGATAGTTGGTGTCATAACCTTATGTGGAGCATCAATTAAAAAAAAGGGGGGTGGTTTATGTACGCACATCTTGGATGGGATTGGTAGTACTTCTTGGTAGCTTGGAGTAGCATGTACTACTACTCGCACCTACAGCGGTGCCGTACGTCGCAAGGTCCGGTCAGTTTCATTATCATCGCAGCTCGAACCGGCGATGGAGTTATTATCAACATCAAAATCTACTTCAGCCTAGCCGGAGGAGTGCAAAGGATTTCGTCCATGAAACCTGAGTTTCGAAGTCGCAACATACCAAGACCAAAAAGGAATTTGCCATGCAAGTCAAGCTTCAGTGAGCCAGCGGAAAAAAAGATTTACAGCGACAGGAAGCTTAATTGTTTCAAACGCCTACTACCGCTGCCCTGAGCCGCCGTAGCCTTGCCGCAAGCCGGCCCTGATTCTGAGTTGCCCGCCTCTGATTCGCCTTGCGCCGACCCCGCCGGGCTGCGTCAAACCGGCTGCCCGCTTCTGAACCGCCGAGGCTGTGACCCGCCGACCTCAGCTCTGCTGAGCTGACTCGCTACTGCTGCTCCCCGCGCGCCGGTTCACCACAGTTGCGAGCTGCTGTCGTCCACGCGCGCCGGCTCACCGGCTATGCCCACGCCATTGCCCCTCCTCTGCCGGGCCCAGTTTTAAGTCGTCGGTGCGCTGCCTATGTCCCCAAGGCCGGTCTACCCTTCCAGTAAGCCGGTTCTGTCGCCACAAGTCACTGCCACCAAGTTGCCTCGCCGATGTGTCAAGCCGCCCTGGCCACGTCCGCCTCGACGAACTACCTCGAATCACCTTCAAATCAAGCCGCCATTCGCCTTCACCGCAGGCTCGCTGGCGTGCCTTCATCGATCGGCCTTGAGCCGCCTCCACTGCTCCTGCCACCTCCGCTCACCGCAAGCCGGCCCTGTGTTTCTGGTTCACCTCTGCCGTCAGCCTCGTCTACCGTCGGGTCGCGCCTTGCTGTTGATCCGCCTGCGTCAACTACCACGGGTCGCCTAGGGGTTGCCTGCGCTGTTTTCGCAGCCTTGCCGAAATTGCCGCGACTGTCATGGCATCCGTAGCATCATGCCGCTTCATCTGCAGACGCGTTAATCCGCCGTCACCTCTCGCGGCCTCTGCCGATGTCACCGCAAGCTGCACCGGCCTCGCGCACTCCTCCAACATGGTCTCAGTGAGCCGCCGACGTCTCTGATGGGCCCCTGCGATCATCGTCGACTCGTGTGCCTGCTGAGCCGCCCTGGCCCTGCTCCAAGACACTACCCCGAGTCAACGCGGCCACTCTAAATCGGCCGCGCCTTCACCTCATTGCACGAGCTCGCGGCGCGCTGAACCATTGTGCCTGTTTCTGAGGTTTGCCTCCGGGTTCAAAGTTGTTTGCCATTTGCAAACATCAGGTGATATCCATCTAATTTTTTAATACATATTATTTATATCAAAGGACAAATTGCTTTGATTTGTATATATTTATATACAAGACCATTACTCACTAAAAATGTAGTTTATACCACGTATATGGAGCACGGATTGATAATATTCCGCCTGGGGATAATCCGGGACATATCACATGATGAATGGACTCACACAAGCTGCTACCCTTGTGGTCTGGTCCACATCAGCTTGCTGGAATCGCGTCTGCTCATTGTCAATAGACGTGCGCAAATCGCCGCCCCCGAGGCTTGGTCTACATCAACACATCGGGCCGCATCTGTTTGCATGAGCTATTTATTGAATAAAAAGCCAGTCACTGCTTGGGTAACCCGGTTTTCTTCCAACAAATTGGAGGAAAATTATCATCAGCCGCTGTCTGCGCTGGATGGTTCAATGGACATGCGCACAAATCGCTGCCACTACAGTTCAGTTAACTTCAAACAGTCAGTTGGAAGGAACCATTGGCGGAGTTGCTGACACGGCTCATACGGGATCATTTATAATCCGCCACAGTCACCTCAACCTTCTGTGGATTTACATCGCGTTATCAAACCAATGATATATAGCTTCTATTATGGTCAAAGTACGGAGAATCTCAAGACAACTCCTTGAGTCCTCTTAAGACTCGGGGGCTACGATGATATGACTCAGCAAGTCTTCCCAGTTTCAGCTCGGAGGCTACTGTTATATTGATGAAAATTTAAAGGCCGCCAGAAGTATTCCGTCTCACAATGATGCTTCCAGTTTAAGTTAAATCCCGTCTCCCACACAGCGTTGAAGCCCTTAGTATCTGGTTCAAATCCGGTTTAAGAGGAAACTATCTCTTGCAAAGCTCTGACGCTCTCAATATCCCGTTCAATATCCCGGTTCAGGAAGAATTTATCCCTTGCAAAAAGTTAAAGGATGTCGAAGAGGACATGTTGCCATGACGCGCGGGTCAAACATGGGTATCCTTCCTTATTGGCTTATCATATTATTGATCACACGGGCGCTTCCTGCTCATTGAGCATAGCTACACCTCTTGATCCGGCTATCATGCCAATATTATCATAAGAGCACAGTTCTGGTTACTTCGGTAATCTAGCTATCAAGCCAATATTATCATAAGGGGCCAAAGAGAGTCTGCTGCATAGCACAACTCAAACATGGGTATCCCTTGAGCACAGCTCACAATATCACTTGGGGGCTATGTTCGAACCATAGTCACACCTCTTGATAGGCTTAAGGCCACCAGGGAAATCACTTGGGGGGCTCTGGTCGTATCCGAACCATAGCTTATACCCTCTTGATAGGCATAAGGGCACCAGGAAAATCACTTGGGGGCTTGATCGTATCCGAACCATAGCTACACCTCTTGATAGGCATAAGGCCACCAGGGAAATCACTTGGGGGCTATGGATTCGAACCATAGTTACACCTCTTGATAGGCATAAGGGCACTAGGGAAATCACTTGGGGGCTTGGTCGTATTCGAACCATAGCTACACCTTTTGATCGGCGCAATGCCACAATTATGACTACATGGGGGCTCTGGTCGTATCTGAACCATACCTTAAACCCTCTTGATCTTACATATACATCATCATATATTGCATCATATATTGCATCATCATTACATCATCATAGCATGTATCATATGTGCATGGATATACCGGCGTTCATTAACCCGGTTTGACTTTCAACGGCAAGTTGTCTATACATGATCACTTATAATCTGGTGCTTATTAACCTGGTCTGGTTTTGACTATAAGTCGCCAGTATTATATATGGATAATCCGGTGTTTATTACAACCCGGTACGGTTTTGTTATAAACCGACAAATATGGAGGAGTTATCAGTACTCAACGTTTGGGTTATCACACTTACTACAAAGAGTTGGTAAACCAACGATGTGATTGAATGTCACAGGTATGATATAGTTCATATTTGATTATTCTTAAGTGCAGCCTTGGTTATAAACCCGGGTTATATGTTGGGCATTATGACCCGCCCGGCGGTAAACCGCCAGGACACTTTAAACTTGTTGTATGCAGAAACAGGTTGAATAAAGCATGATTATAAATTATCCGGTGTTTATTAACCCGGCCTGGCTTTCGGCTATAAGTCACCAGTATGATGATAAATTATCCGGCGTTTATTAAACCGGCCTGGCTTGGGACTATAAGTCGCCAGTATATATTTGGATTGCGCCATTGGAATCATGTGCTCATAAATCATTGGATTATATTATTCAAATCTTCAAATAGCCAACATGGCTGGATTTTATTATGGTTATCAGTAACCAGTATTATGATTAAAGTTTTTAAAGTCGCTTTAGTGCAATGGCTATTATATTATCAATGGATATGATTTATTCTACAATTGAAGGAATAGTCCCGAGTTGTCGCAGGCTTACGATCCGGCACTTGGGGGCTACATTATTTAAGTTGAGATTATATCAAATATGCAAGTCTCATGTCGCTGCAAGCATGCACCATGACACTTGGGGGCTAATGCAAAGTCATTTTTTGGCCTTATTGAAGACCCGACTCGTCATATCATAATGAGCCGGCCCTTGGGGGCTACCAATTGCTCCTATCAATGATTCAAGGTACACAAGTCTTAATCCATTATATTCAAGGGTCCACTACTTAGTTGGTAAAGCACAAAGCTCTTAACCTTGTGGACGTGGGTTAAAGCCCCATGGTGGAGTTACATCATATGATGTTATTTTCAATGAAGCATGATTATATTTATAAAGTCCCTGCTCATTATTACATAATGACCCGGCCCTTGGGGGCTACACTGGTTGAAGTTTTTTGAGCATCAGGCAATTACAAGTCCCAAGTTGCTGCAAGCATGACAACCCGGCACTTGGGGGCTACATAATATGGAGTATTCAGTTTTTTACTAAGTGACTGGGATGAACAACATGGATTTCTTCTTAAGTGGCGGTATTTATATTGAAGCAAGTCTTAAGCCATCACTTTGTTCTACTCAAGACTTGGGGGCTACAGGTAATATGGATATAAGGGAGAAAAAACTTCAAATTCTCAGTTTTGAATAAACCAGATTGACCCGGTGTCTGCAACAATCATAACCCGGTGTCACCAATAATCATGAACCAGCGTTGGCAACAATCATGACCCGGAATTATCAGTTTTTATAACCCGCCGATTTTGGAAATCATAGTTTGGCAAGTGCTACATTTTTAAGCCGGCTGAATATCGGTTGAATATTTGAAGACCAATATTTTTGTCAAGTCGAAGAATTCAAGGCCGAATCAAATGGATTTTTATTTACAATATTTCTTCTACAAGCAAATTGATTATGATGCTGGTCTATTGACCCAGATTTTCTAGAAGGAGGAAATGACAAGGACTTAAGGACGGTTTACAAGAATTCTTAACCCGGAGCACAACCTGTCAAAATTGTTCTTGTGTTTATTTTGTAGCATAAGTTTACCATGGATAAATCCAAGCTAAACTTGGGGGCTAATGTCGGGGATATACCCCGCAGCGTAACTCGGCCGGAAGTATACCCCGGTCCGACTTGGCGATTCACCGGCGACCCGCACTGACCAGACGGTTTACAAGCAACCTGGCTGGACATTATGACTCACTGGTAACCCGGCGGGCGGGACAGACGGATGACAAGGCTCAAGGCCCAGAAGGCCGGTTTATGTTAATGGTGGGCCGGTTTAAGAGAAAAGGTGTGAGTAATATTTCCCTTACAAGGAGTCAAGACCCGGACTTGTATCCGGTTTGTATTAGAAGGTAGACTAGTCCTAATCCTAATAGGAATCCACATGTAACCCGCCCCTCTAACTTATATAAGGAGGGGCAGGGCTCCCCAAAGAGGGACAGGAAAAGAAAGCAATCTCTAGGGCTAGACACAAAGAGCCGGTTTACCGGCGACTCCCTCATGAGCATAATGAGACCTAGCCACAAACAGCATGTAGGGCTATTACTGGATGATATTTCCCGGGGTCTGAAGCTGTCTAAATCCTCGTCTTGTGTGTTGCGTCTCTCGATTCCGTCCAACCCCTCTCAAGCTACCACATAGATGCATTGGCCTCACGACTAAGTCCTCACACTAGGACATCTGCCATGACAATTCCACGACAGTTTAAGTTTGAGGAGTTGATACGTCTCCAACGTATCTACTTTTTCTCATGCGTTTTCCTCTTGTTTTGGACTCTAATTTGCATGATTTGAATGAAACTAACCCCGGACTGACGCTGTTTTCAGCAGAACTACCATGGTGTTGTTTTTGTGCAGAAATAAAAGTTCTCGGAATGGAACAAAACTTTTTGAGGAGTTTTTATACCAATAATTAGAATTTCTGGAGCCAAAACCCATCGAAGAGGGGGCCCTGGGTGGGCACAACCCACCAGGGCGCGCCCCCTCTCTTGGCGAGCCCAGGTGGGTTGTACCCACCTGGTGGCCCCATTGATGACCCCCCTGATACTATAAATTCACATTATTCCAAAAGAAAGGGAAAAATAATTATCGTGATCCACGAGATGGAGCCGCCGCCAAGCCCTATTCTTCCTCAGGAGGGCAGATCTGGAGTCCGTTTGGGGCTCCGGGGAGAGGGATCTTCGATCTTCGTCATCACCAACCTATCTCCATCGCCAATTCCATGATGCTCCCCACCGAGAGTGAGTAATCCCTTCATAGGCTCGCTGGTCGGTGAGGAGTTGGATGAGATTCATCATGTAATCGAGTTAGTTTTGTTAGGTCCTGATCCCTAGTATCCACTATGTTCTTAGATTGGTGTTGCTATGACTTTGCCATGCTTAATGCTTGTCAATTTGGGCCCGGGTGCCATGATTTCAGATCTGAACCGTTTATGAATTCATCATTATATCCATGTTTTAGATTCGATCTTGCAAGTTATAGTCACCTACTACGGTTATGATCCGGCAACCCTGGAGTGACAACAACCGGGTCCACTCCCGGTGATGACCGTAGTTTGAGGAGTTCATGTATTCACTATGTGCTAATGCTTTATTCTGGTTCTGTATTAAAAGGAGGCCTTAATATCCCTTATTTTCCAATATGGACCCCGTTGTCACGGGAGGGTAGGACAAAAGATGGCATTCAAGTTCTTTTAATAAAGCATGTATGACTATTTATGGAATACATGCCTACATTATATCGATGAACTGGAGCTAGTGTTGTATCACCCTAGGTTATAACTGTCTCATGATGAATATCATCCAACAAGTCACCGATCCAATGCCTACGAATTTATCCTTATTGATTTTGCTAAGTTACTATTGCTATCATCCCTGTTACACTTGCTACAAATTATGGCTATCACTGTTACTGTTACCATTTCTACTGTCACTACTATCAAACTACTTTGCTACTGATCATATTGTTGCACATAATTAATCTCCAGGTGTGGTTGAATTGACAACTCATCTGCTAATACCTTCAAATATTCTTAGGCTCCCCTTGTGTCGAATCTATAAATTTGGGTTGAATACTCTACCCTCAAAAAACTGTTGCGATCCCCTATACTTGTGGGTTATTAGTAGCGCGGGCTGCGAGAGGCGCTACTAGTAATTACCAGTAGCGCCCTTTCAAGCAAGATCTACTACTAACTGGATATAGCAGTAGCGCGGTTGAGGGAGTCCTGGACTATGGGGTCCTCAGGCGTCCGACCTATTGGATATGGGCCGGACTGATGGGCCGTGAAGATACGAAGACCGAAGACTCTACCCGTGCCCGGATGGGACTCTCCTTGGTGTGGAAGGAAAGCTTGGCGACCAAATATGAATATTCCTTTCTTTGTAACCGACCTTGTGTAAACCCTAGGTCCCTCCTGTGTCTATATAAACTGGAGGGCTAGGTCTGTAGATACCCCCGAATAATCATAGCCAGGTTAGACTTTTAGGGTTTAGCCATTACGTTCTCATGGTAGATCAAATCTTGTAACACTCATATTCATCAAAATCAATCGAGCAAGAAGTAGGGTATTACCTCCATAGAGAGGGCCCAAACCTGGGTAAGCATTATGTCCCCCGTCTCCTGTTACCATCGATCCTAGATGCACAGTTCGGGACCCCCTACTCGAGATCAGCCGGTTTTGACACCGACATTGGTGCTTTCGTTGAGAGTTCCATTGTGCCGCCGAAAGATAGGATCGATGGCTCGCCTTGTTGTCAAGGATAATGTCACCTCCGGAGGAACATTGGCCCCAGGCCAAACCCTCCGGCTGGGCGGCTTCATTATGACCGCCCGTTCGGCCACTAAGCCGACGATGGCTTCTCGGGTCATCAAAAATCCCCTTCATGATGACTCTAAGTACTCCAGGCAGATGGATCCGGTGGAGCTGTCGTCTTTAAACGAGCTCCTAGATCGCATTGCCGCCTTGGGGTCACCACCCATCCGCTTAAACCCGACCAGAGAGAAATTAGAACTCCGCCGATCACCCATCAAGTAGTGGTAGTAGAGGAGAAAGATGACAACTCTTCTTATATATTAAGGACGAACTACATTCGGATCTCCTAACTTGAAGAGTCGGATACCTATCCGCAGAAAGACATGTTCTGTCCTCCGAACATAGAATCGGATGACAAGCCCAAAAAATCAGCTGACATCCCAATGCCTGAACTATTAAATCCGAAGATCCTTCAAACTCTAGATCCCAACTTGGGTCAGGGTTCGGACTTCAATCCACCCACCCACCCACCCAGACATAAGCGCTCTCAGGGGCATACTGTAGCAGTATAAGGAAACGGCCCACCACTTCTGGGCCAGATTCCTCCTTGTCAAAGATAAGATTGAAGATTGCGACAACAAAGACGCGATCACAGTGTTCCGCAGCAATTGCACAGATGAAGTAACCCTCAACGCCATCAACCGTCATCACATTTCACACTTCGCAGACTTGGCAACCATAGTATACAAGTATTGCGCAATGGAAAGCGCCTGGAAAACTCAGGCAGGCTACTGGGAACCGCCAATTTCCACCCAATCCCTCGTTCAGGTAAAAAGGACGCACCCTAGTGGCACGCCCAGCCCAATGATAATGAAATACAAGCCCGTTACGAGACGTGGAACAGTTCTGGAGGGATGGCTCGATGGACCATGCAATCTACACACAACACCGGACACTATATCAACTCACAGCCTTAGAGCATGTTGGATACTCTAGCAGGTGGCCAAGAGTGGAGTGGATATCCTCACCAAAAATAACCCAGAGCAATATCCTCCACAAGAAGACGACCCCAAAGTACTGATGGTCTTCAAGACTTTCGCTTCAAACAATAAGCGTAAAAGGGCACTCCGCGACCTTGCCGAAGTCTGCCAAATCGCAGCAACAAACCCTTAGAATGACACGGCCATAACTTTCAATGCCGATGATGAACCGAAAGTCAGGACAATCCAGCCACCAGCCGCCTTGGTCCTCAGTCTGATCATGGACGGCTTTCGTCTCACCAAGGTTCTCATGGACGGCGGCAGCGGACTAAACCTCATTTACGAGGACACACTCAATAAAATGGAAATAGACAAGAGCCGCATCAAGCAAAGTAGCACAACCTTCCAAGGAATTATTCCCAGTCGGGAGGCGCGATGCGCGGAACAAATCACCCTCGACGTGGTATTCGGTACACCGGAGAACTATCAGACCGAAGAACTAACCTTCCAAGTGGCCCCTTTCAACAGCGGATATCACAACCTATTGGGGCGAGATGCATTCACACGCTTCCATGCCATACCTCACTATGGGTATATGAAGCTCAAGATGTCGGGGCTCAATGGCATAATCACTCTTGCTAGTGATCCGGACATAGCACTCCGCGCCGAAAACTGATACGTCTCCAACGTATCTATAATTTTTGATTGCTCCATGCTATATTATCTACTGTTTTGGGCAATATTGGGCTTTATTTTCCACTTTTATATTATTTTTGGGACTAACCTATTAACCGGAGGCCCAGCCCAGATTTGCTGTTTTATGCCTATTTTAGTGTTTTGAAGAAAAGGAATATCAGACGGAGTCGAAACGGAACGAAATCAACTAGAGAAGTTATTTTTGGAAGGAAACACACCTGATGGACTTGGACCCCACGTTAGAAGATACGGGAGCTGCCCACGAGGGTGGGGGGGCACGCCCACCCCCCTAGGGCGCGCCCCCCTGCCTCATGGGGCCCCCGTGGCTCCCCTGACGTGCTTCTTCTGCCTATATAACTCCATATACCCTAAAACTTCCAGAACACACAATAGATCAGGAGTTCCGCCGCCAGAAGCCTCCGTAGCCATCGAAAACCAATCTAGACCCGTTCCGGCACCCTGCCGGAGGGGCAATCCCTCTCCGGCGGCCATCTTCATCATCCCGGTGCTCTCCATGACGACGAGGGAGTAGTTCTTCCTCGGGGCTGAGGGTATGTACCAGTAGCTATGTGTTTGATCTCTCTCTCTCGTGTTCTTGAGATGATACGATCTTGATGTATCGTGAGCTTTGCTATTATATTTGGATCCTATGATGTTTCTTCCCCCCTCTTCTCTCTTGTAATGAATTGATTTTCCCCTTTGGAGTTATCTTATCGGATTGAGTCTTTAAAGATTTGAGAACACTTGCTGTATGTCTTGCCGTGGATATCTGTGGTGACAATGGGATATCACGTGATTCACTTGATGTATGTTTTGGTGATCAACTTGCAGGTTCCGTCCATGAACCTATGCATAGGGGTTGGCACACGTTTTCGTCGTGATTCTCCGGTAGAACTTTGGGGCACTCTTTGAGGTCCTTTGTGTTGGTTGAATAGATGAATCTGAGATTGTGTGATGCATATCGTATAATCATACCCACGGATACTTGAGGTGACATTAGAGTATCTAGGTGACATTAGGGTTTTGGTTGATTTGTGTCTTAAGGTGTTATTCTAGTACGAACTCTAGGGCTGTTTGTGACACTTATAGGAATAGCCCAACGGATTGATTGGAAAGAATAACTTTGAGGTGGTTTCGTACCCTACCATAATCTCTTCGTTTGTTCTCGCTATTAGTGACTTTGGAGTGACTCTTTGTTGCATGTTGAGGGATAGTTATGTGATCCAATTATGATATTATTGTTGAGGGAACTTGCACTAGCGAAAGTATGAACCCTAGGCCTTGTTTCAACACATTGTAATACTGTTTACGATCATTTTTATCATTAGTTACCTTGTTGTTTTTATAATTTCAGATTACAACTACCTTTATCTACCATCCATATACCACCTGTATCACCATCTCTTCGCTGAACTAGTGCACCTATATAATTTACCATTGTATTGGGAGTGTTGGGGACACAAGAGACTCTTTGTTATTTGGTTGCAGGGTTGTTTGAGAGAGACCATCTTCATCCTACGCCTCCTACGGATTGATAAACCTTAGGTCATCCACTTGAGGGAAATTTGCTACTGTCCTACAGACCTCTGCACTTGGAGGCCCAACAACGTCTACAAGAAGAAGGTTGTGTAGTAGACATCAAGCTCTTTTCTGGTGCCGTTGCCGGGGAGGTGAGTGCTTGAAGGTATATCTTTAGATCTTGCAATCGAGTCTTTTAGTTTCTTGTTTTATCACTAGTTTAGTTTATAAAAGAAAACTATAAAAAAATGGAATTGAGTTTGTCTCATACGCTTCACCTTTTTAATATCTTTCGTGAGTATGATGGAAAGGATAATTGTGCTCAAGTGCTAGAAGAAGAGATCTCTAAAATGTTTGGCACTAAATATTTGAATGATGAGAATGATTGCAATGTTGTTAGTACGAATTCTTTGAATATCCATGATGCTAATGATGATTGCACTAGTTATGATGAAAATGCCTCCTATAAACATGTCATTTTTTGTGGAGTAGACTGGGTTTGCAAGTACACACCAAATAGGGAAGATAGATATTGCAGGAGGCATAAGTACTTAGAAACCAAATTGTTGCAAGAAGAGCTAGATGAATGTGCTGAAAATTTATGTTTTCTTAGCCCTACTTGTGAACTTTGCAATGAACGTGATCATTTTAGTACCCAATGCAAATTGTTTCATGAGCGTATCGTGTCCAAAAATTGTGATGACTTGATTTCCCTTGCACATCATAATGAACTTAGTTTGCTCTTGGATTATGAAGAAATTAAACGTAGAACTAAGGATATTCCAAAATTTGCCCTTGATAAAATTCTTCATTTTGATCTAGAGGAAATTTCTATGTATTTTGCGGTGAATTGCATTGAAATCCTTATATTGCCAATTACATAAAGAAAACAAAACAAATAGAAGATGAAGAGAATGCTAACGACAGGGAAGAGACTTCCCAATATTCTCCTATTATTTCTCATGATGAATCAGGTAACGAAGAGGAGCCCTCTATTCAACCAATCTCATTAATAAGGAGCTCCAAAAAGAGGATTGAACCCACGCATGATGTGGTGAAGAAGAAGAAAAGAAAAAGGAAGAGAGGTAAAAAGATATCTCTCCCAAATAATGCTGCTCCTATTACTATTGTGCCTCATGAAAATATAATTGTGGAAGATAATGATACTTCTTATGATCTTGAAAATCTTTTTGGCACTTGCTTGGAAGAATATAATAATTGCTATACTATCGGTGCTATCTATACTATTAATGATGAGAGTGATTATGCTTATGATATGAAAAGGCCCAAGCTTGGGGAAGCTATGTTTGATGAGGATGACATATTTGAGAATATATTTTCTGCAATTAATGTTTGTCCCAAGCTTGGGGATGTTACGCTTAATGAAAATGATATTTTTAGCCTCTCAAGTTTTGATATGTAAAGTTGTTATGATGATAGCATGCCTTCTACTTACGATGATTATATTGATGAAAGTGGGTTTGGAAGAGTGTCAACTTTAGGAAGTAATGATCCCACTATTTTGGAGTATGTTGAATCTTATAATATTTATGAAAGTGGATTTGGAGAGGTCATGACTTTATTTAGTGATGTATCCACTATCTTGGAAGAGGTTTCAATCGATTATGATGAGAACAAAGTTGCTACTTATGATGATTATTGTGATAAAACTTATGCTATAAAGAGTAGTGATGATTATATTTATAAAACTTGTCATGATTATGAGTATTTCTCTGAACATTACTCTTTTAATGTGGAAACAATTTATAGTATTCAAGTCTTTTATGATACTCCCACTATTCCGACTGAGAAGAAATTTGCTTATGTGGAGAGTCATAAAATTTCTATGCTTGTAGATCATGGAAAGAACGCTTTAGGTGCTGGTTATATTGTTGAATTCATTCATGATGCTACTGCATATTATTATGAGGGAGGAATATATGCTTGTAGGAATTGCAATAATATCAAGTTTCCTCTCTATGTGCTTAAAGTTTTGAAGTTATGCTTGTTTTGCCCTCCTATGCTAGTTGATTATTGTTCCCACAAGTTGTTTGCTCACAAAATCCCTATGCATAGGAAGTATGTTAGACTTAAATGTGCTAGTCATATTCTTCATGATGCTCTCTTTATATTTCAATCCTTATGTTTTATGTGAGCATCATTGAAATCATCATGCCTAGCTAGGGGCGTTAAAAGATAGCGCTTGTTGGGAGGCAACCCAATTTTATTTTAGTTCCTTGCTTTTTGTTCCTGTTTAGTAATAAATAATTCATCTAGCCTCTGTTTATATGTGGTTTTATGCTTTTAATTAGTGTTTGTGCCAAGTAGAACCTTTGGGAAGACTTGGGGAAAGTCTTGTTGATCATGCTGTAAAAAACAGAAACTTTAGCGCTCACGAAAATTGCTGCCATATTTATTTGGAAAGTTATATTTAGTTAATTCTTTTTGAAGATGATTAATAGATAAATTACTCAGGTCCAGAAATTTATTTGAGAATTTTATGAGTTCCAGAAGTATATGTTTCATTCAGATTACTACAGACTGTTCTATTCTTGACAGATTCTGTTTTTCATGTGTTGTTTACTTATTTTGATGAATCTATGGCTAGTAAAATAGTTTATAAACCATAGAGAAGTTGGAATACAGTATGTTTAACACCAATATAAATAAAGAATGAGTTCATTACAGTACCTTGAAGTGGTGTTTTGCTTTCTTATACTAACGGAGCTTACGAGTTTTCTGTTAAGTTTTGTGTTGTGAAGTTTTCAAGTTTTGCGTAAGGATTCGATGAACTATGGAATAAGGAGTGGCAAGAGCCTAAGATTGGGTATTACCAAGTCACCCCAAGGTAATATTCAAGGACAACCAAGATCCTAAGCTTGGGGATGCCCCGGAAGACATCCCCTCCTTCGTCTTCGTTCATCGGTAACTTTACTTGGAGCTATATTTTTATTCGCCACATGATATGTGTTTTGCTTGGAGAGTCAATTTATTTTGTTAGTATTTGCTTGCTGTTATTTAGAACAATGTTTTGCATCTTTTATTTCAATAAAAGTGGCATTGATAGCCTCCACTATGCCTATGTTACAAGTATACATGTTGCTGTTTGAAAACAGAAAGTTTACCGCTGTTGCAATAATTCCCTACAAAATTCAGAATGTGATAAAATGTTGAAACCATTTGCATATTAAGCTCTGATAAATTTACTACAGTGGTAATTTCTTCCATAATTTTTGGAGTTAGGGAAGTATGCATGTTGCAGCATTCTTTACAGACTATCCTGTTTAGGCAGATTGCTGTTATGTTTGCATTGTTTGCATATGTTTGCTTCTTTAGTGGTTCTATTTGAGGATAGGACTATTAAATATGCAGACGCATTTAGTATCCAATGTTGAATAATAATTTTAGTGATTTGCTATAGTAGAGTATGATAAGGTTTTTGCAATGGTTTATACCAACTTATCTCACGAGTCCTTGTTGAGTTTTGTGTGGATGAAGCTTTTGAGATTTAGGGAGACCGTGATATGAGAGGAATTAAGGAGACACAAAAGCTCAAGCTTGGGGATTCCCAAGGCACCCCAAGATAATATTCAAGAAGTCTCAAGCGTCTAAGCTTGGGGATGCCCCGGTTGGCATCCCACCTTTCTTCTTTAACAACTATCGGTTAGTATCGGTTGATCCTAAGTTTTTGCTTCTTCACATGATGTTTGCCATTCTTAGAATGTCATTTTATTTTGCTTTGCTTGATGTTTGAATAGAATACCAAGATCTCAAATTATTAGATGTTAGAGAGTCTTAACATAGTTGCATAATTATTCAACTACTCATTGATCTTCACTTATATCCTTCGGAGTAGTTTGTCATTTGCTCTAGTGCTTCACTTATATATTTTAGAGCATGGTGGAATTTTTATTTTGAAGAAATAGATGAACTCTCATGCTTCACTTATATCATTATGAGAGTCTTAAATAGCATGGTAATTTGCTTAAAATCCTAATATGCTAGGTATTCAAGAATAATAAAACTTTCTTATGAGTGTGTTGAATGCTATGAGAAGTTCGATACTTGATGATTGTTTTGAGATATGAGGATGGTAATATTAGAGTCATGCTAGTTGAGTAGCTGTGAATTTGAGAAATTTTTGTGTTGAAGTTTGTGATTCCCGTAGCATGCACGTATGGTGAACCGTTATGTGATGAAGTCGGAGCATGATTTATTTATTGATTGTCTTCCTTATGAGTGGCGGTCGGGGACGAGCGATGGTCTTTTCCTACCAATCTATCCCCCTAGGAGCATGCGCGTAATACTTTGCTTTGATAACTTGTAGATTTTTGCAATAAGTACATGAGTTCTTTATGACTAATGTTGAGTCCATGGATTATACGCACTCTCACACATCAACCCTTGCTAGCCTCTCTAGTACCGCGCACCTTTCGCCGGTACCATAAACCCACCATTTAACTTCCTCAAAACAGCCACCATACCTACCTATTATGGCATTTCCATAGTCATTCCGAGATATATTGCCATGCAACTTTCCACCGTTCCGTTTATTATGACATGCTTCATCATTGTCATATTGCTTAGCATGATCATGTAGTTGACATTGTATTTGTGGCAAAGCCACCATTCATAATTCTTTCATACATGTCACTCATGCATCATTGCACATCCCGGTACACCGCCGGAGGCATTCATATAGAGTCATCTTTGTTCTACTATCGAGTTGTATCATCGAGTTGTAAATAAATATAAGTGTGATGATCATCATTCAATAGAGCATTGTCCCAAAAAAGAAAGGGAAAGGCCAAATAAAAAATAAAAAAATAAAATAAAAGGTACAATGCTACTATCCTTTTACCACACTTGTGCTTCAAAGTAGCACCATGATCTTCATGATAGAGAGTCTCCTATGTTGTCACTTTCATATACTAGTGGGAATCTTTCATTATAGAACTTGGCTTGTATATTCCAATGATGGGCTTCCTCAAAATGCCCTAGGTCTTCGTGAACAAGCGAGTTGGATGCACACCCACTAGTTTCTTTTGTTGAGCTTTCATACATTTATAGCTCTAGTGCATCTGTTGCATGGCAATCCCTACTCACTCACATTGATATCTATTGATGGGCATCTCCATAGCCCGTTGATACGCCTAGTTGATGTGAGACTATCTTCTCCCTTTTTTTCCTCTCCACAACCACCATTCTATTCCACCTATAGTGCTATGTCCCTAGCTCACGCTCATGTATTGCGTGAAGATTGAAAAAATTTGAGAACATTAAAAGTATGAAACAATTGCTTGGCTTGTCATCGGGGTTGTGCACGATTTAAATATTTTGTGTGGTGAAGATGGAGCATAGCCAGACTATATGATTTTGTAGGGATAGCTCTCTTTGGCCATGTTATTTTGAGAAGACATGATTGCTTAGTTAGTATGCTTGAAGTATTATTATTTTTATGTCAATATGAACTTTTGTCTTGAATCTTTCGGATCTGAATATTCATATCACAAGTAAGAAGAATTACATTGAAATTATGCCAACTAGCATTCCACATCAAAAATTATCTTTTTATCATTTACCTACTCGAGAACGAGCAGGAATTAAGCTTGGGGATGCTTGATACGTCTCCAACGTATCTATAATTTTTGATTGCTCCATGCTATATTATCTACTGTTTTGGGCAATATTGAGCTTTATTTTCCACTTTTATATTATTTTTGGGACTAACCTATTAACCAGAGGCCCAGCCTAGATTTGCTATTTTATGCCTATTTCAGTGTTTTGAAGAAAAGAAATATCAGACGGAGTCGAAACGGAACGAAATCAACTGGAGAAGTTATTTTTGGAAGGAAACACACCTGATGGACTTGGACCCCACGTCAGAAGATACGGGAGCTGCCCACGAGGGTGGGGGGCGCGCCCCCTGCCTCGTGGGGCCCACGTGGCTCCCATGACGTGCTTCTTCTGCCTATATAACTCCATATACCCTAAAACTTCCAGAACACACAATAGATCGGGAGTTCCACCGCCAGAAGCCTCCGTAGCCACTGAAAACCAATCTGGACCCGTTCCGGCACCCTGCCGGAGGGGCAATCCCTCTCCGGTGGCCATCTTCATCATCCCGGTGCTCTCCATGACGAGGAGGGAGTAGTTCTCCCTCGGTGCTGAGGGTATGTACCAGTAGCTATGTGTTTGATCTCTCTCTCTCTCTCTCTCTCGTGTTCTTGAGAAGATACGATCTTGATGTATCGCGAGCTTTGCTATTATATTTGGATCCTATGATGTTTCTTCCCCCCTCTTCTCTCTTGTAATGAATTGAGTTTCCCCTTTGGAGTTATCTTATCAGATTGAGTCTTTAAAGATTTGAGAACACTTGATGTATGTCTTGCCATGGATATCTGTGGTGACAATGGGATATCATGTGATTCACTTGATGTATGTTTTGGTGATCAACTTGCGGGTTCTGCCCATGAACCTATGCATAGGGGTTGGCACACGTTTAAGTTGTGATTCTCCGGTAGAAATTTGGGGCACTCTTTGAGATCCTTTTTGTTGGTTGAATAGATGAATCTGAGATTGTGTGATGCATATCGTATAATCATACCCACGGATACTTGAGGTGACATTAGGGTTTTGGTTGATTTGTGTCTTAAGGTGTTATTCTAGTACGAACTCTAGGGCTGTTTGTGACACTTATAGGAATAGCCCAACGGATTGATTGGAAAGAATAACTTTGAGGTGGTTTCGTACCCTACCATAATCTCTTCGTTTGTTCTCCGCTATTAGTGACTTTGGAGTGACTCTTTGTTGCATGTTGAGGGAACTTGTTGTAACGCCCCGAGACCGATGTGCCAGGTGTCCTCTAGTTATTCGCTGTTGTTGCCTTGTCTTTGCTTGCGTGTCATGCATTGCATATCATGTCATCATGTGCATTTCATTTGCATACATGTTCATCTCTTGCATCCGAGCATTTTCCCCGTTGTCCGTTTTGCATTCCGGCGCTCCGTTCTCCTCCGGTGGTCATTTCTACCTTCTTTGCTTGTGTGGGGGTTAAAAATTTCTGGATTGGACCGAGACTTGCCAAGCGGCCTTGGTTTACTACCGGTAGACCGCCTGTCAAGTTTCGTATCATTTGGACTTCGTTTGATACTCCAACGGTTAACCAAGGGACCGAAAAGGCCTCGTGTGTGTTGCATCCCAACAGCCCTCCAATTTGGCCCAAAACCCACCTAAACCTCCTCCATCATCTCGGTCGTTCAATCATGATCGCGTGGCCAAAGACCGCACCTCATTTGGACTCTCCTAGCTCCCTCTACCTATAAATATGTGCACCCCGTTCATTTTCGCGGATGAAACCCTAGCCTCTTCTCCACCGCGCCGCCGGACACTTCTCCACCACGCCGAACATGTCCACGCGCCGCGCCGGACCAATCCTCGCCTGCCACGTCGCCCAACCCCGCCGCTGGTCAACGCGCCCCGCCGCGGGCCGAGGAACCCAGATCGGGCCCTCCCGGCCCGAATCGCCGCCCGCCGCCGCCAAGTGCGCCCGCGCCTCCTCGCCAGGCGTCCCGTGCCGCCGCTCGTCCTTTGCCTGCATGCTCCGCCGCGCTGCAACATCGCTGCTTCGTCGTTGCTCCGGCCGCTTGGGAGCGTCTCCGCCGCCGCCATGGGCCACCCCCGCCACCGCTCGTCGCGGATCCGGTCGGGGCGGACCGGATCTGACCGCCCTCACTTCTCCGGCGCCTCCCTGCCTTCTTTCCCATCTCCGGCGAGTCTCTCCGGCGAAGATCCGGCCGCCTCGAAATCCATGCCAAACCCTAGATCTGGAGGTGGTTATTTCTTCTAAGTCCTCGATTTTCCTGTTTCATAGGCCCATGTTCATCGCCTCGTAACTTTGCACCCATAGCTCCGATTCATGCATATAGCATATCAAAATGTTCGCCTCAGAGAGTATATCATTTCATCTCATTGCATCATTTTCATTTGAGTTCATCTTGATGACCTAAATGCTGTTAGAAGAGTGCTACTTGAGATAATTGTCAGATCTGCTGCTCCATTTAGATATTTGTCATTTTTGCCATGATTATTGTGTGCATGATATGCCCATGAGTTCTACATATGTTTTGTTAAGGGTTTTGCCATCCTTCCAGAGGTGCAACCCATGTATTTTTGTGATGTGTGTGGTGACGAGCACAAGCTTGCAAAGTGAGGCACTTGGTAATGCTGATTTCTGGGACTTAGCATTTCCACTAAGTCCTTGATCTGTTTATCTCATATGGCCATATGTTCATGTTGTTTTCTAGTGATCCGTGCCTCTTTTGAGGATGATCAGTAAGGATGTTTTGTTAATCTTGTAGTGCTCTATCCATCCATGTCTTTGTTTGTAATTATGGAGCACCCTAGCTTGAGTCAATCGAGCTCTACTTTTGATATTTCGTGAATCTGGGCAGATTGTCTACTTATTAACGATTTTGCCGAGGATGTTGTAGTTGATCCGTGCATGCCATGTTATTGTTCTTGCCATGTCTAGCTTGTATAATGTGTATTCTTGATGGGTGTATGCTTATATTGTCATGACTTGCTCTGTAGTGAGTGCATCGAGCTCGTAAACATGCCTACCTGATATCTGATTTGCATGCTCCAGTTTTTCTCTAAGTTTGTGATCTGATTATGTTTTTGCCATGTTCACATGCTTGCAATTGTATTTTCTGATCCCTTTTGACTCAAGGTCACTAAGGAATTTTGTTAAGCCCTTTGAGTAGCTCCATGCCATGCCTTACTTTGCCATGTTCAGTTCCTGTAGTATCTAGTTTTCATGCTCCAAAGTGTGCTACCTGATCTGAAATTCCAGACAAGTGTTAATTTCACTAAGTCTGAGATCTGTTTACCGTTTGCATTTTTGCCATGCTTGTTTGAACCTGTTAATTGATGAATTGGCCGTAGCACGGTGCTAGACTTTTGTTAAGCATCTTGAATGGATCCCTGCCATGTATTTTGTTGCCATGTTTGAGTGCTGTAGCATAATTAACTTGTTGCATTTAGATGGCTACTTGCTGTAAATTGCAGAACGTGGCCATATTTGAATTGCTTGCCATTTCCAAACCGTAACTCCGATTTCGGTGATCTTTATATCGTTTTCAAGCGATTTCATCTCACCTTTCCAGTGGCACACTCGGATTCCCAAGATGAGGCCAGGTTCATGCATTCCTTGTCAATTCTTGCATATGCATCGCATCCCGCATCCCGCATATCATACCATGTTCATGTGTTGGTTGTTTACTATGTTGTATGCTTCTTTCCGGTGTTTGCTTCTTCGGGTTGGTTCCGGTTACATCGCGTTTGTGAGGACCCATTCGTCTACGTCCGTTTATTCTTCTTCATGGCCTCATTCTTATTCCTTGCGGGATCTTAGGCAAGATGATCATACCCTCGAAATCACATCTATCTTTGCTTGCTTAGATGCTCGCTCTTTTTCTATGCCTATGTTGCGATACCTACCACTTGCTTATCATGCCTCCCATGTTGTTGAACCAAGCCTCTAACCCACCTTGTCCTAGCAAACCATTGATTAGCTATGTTACCGCTTTGCTCAGCCCCTCTTATAGCGTTGTTAGTTGTAGGTGAAGATTGAAGTTTGTTCCTTGTTGGAACATGGAGATGTTGTTCCTTGTTGGAACATGTTACTTGTTGGGATATCACAATATCTCTTATTTAATTAATGCATCTATATACTTGGTAAAGGGTGGAAGGCTCGGCCTTATGCCTGGTGTTTTGTTCCACTCTTGCCGCCCTAGTTTCCATAATATTGGTGTTATGTTCCCGGATTTTGCGTTCCTTACGCGGTTGGGCTATTATGGGAACCCCTTGATAGTTCGCCTTGAGTAAAACTCCTCCAGGAATGCCCAACATTGGTTTTACCATTTGCCACCTAGCCTTTTCTTTTCCCTTGGGAGTCGCGCTCCTAAGGGTCATCATTATTTTACCCCCCCCCCGGGCCAGTGCTCCTCTGAGTGTTGGTCCAACCTGTCAGCTGCCGGTGGCCACCAGGGGCAACTCTGGGCTGGCCTACCTGTACCTAAGACAATCTGAGTGTGCCCTGAGAAAGAGATATGTGCAGCTCCTATCGGGATTTGTCGGCACATTCGGGCGGTGTTGCTGGTTTAGTTTTACCCTGTCGAAATGTCTTGTAGAACCGGGATACCGAGTCTGATCGGAATGTCTCGGGAGGAGGTCTATTCCTTCGTTGACCATGAGAGCTTGTCATGGGCTAAGTTGGGACACCCCTGCAGGGATTTGAACTTTCGAAAGCCGTGCCCGCGGTTATGGGCAGATGGGAATTTGTTAATGTCCGGTTGTAGAAAACCTGAAGTTGACCTTAATTAAAATGAATCAACCGCGTGTGTAACCGTGATGGTCTCTTTCCGGTGGAGTCCGGGACGTGAACACGGTGTTGGAGTTATGTTTGATGTAGGTTGTTTTAGGATCACTTCTTGATCATACTTTTATCGACCGTGCTTTGCTTTCTCTTCTCGCTCTCATTTGCGTCTGTTAGCCACCATATATGCTAGTCGCTTGCTGCAGCTCCATCTCATTTGCGTATGTAGGCCTGCCCTAAGGATCCCCTCCCCCTCCCCCGCATCGACCAGATTATCGATACCACCGCAGGACATGATTTGCTATGCTTCCTTGATGCATATTCCGGATACCATCAAATCAAAATGAAGGAGTCCAATCAAGCCGCAGCGTCATTCATTACCCCATACGGGCTATTCTGCTTCAACACCATGCCCTTCGGGCTCAAAAACGCTCGGGCCACCTACCAACGCATGATTCAAACATGCCTGGAGAAATAGATCGGCAAGATAGTTGAAGCATACGTGGATGACGTCGTCATTAAAACTAGGCACGTCGAGTCACTAAGAGACGATTTACGTCTCACATTCGACAACCTCCGTACATATGACATCAAGCTCAATCCAGCAAAGTGTGTTTTCGGCATTCCTACTGGAAATCTGCTGGGCTTCATCGTTTCCAATAGAGGAATTGAAGCAAATCCAGCCAAAATCCGAGCCTTGTCACAATTGGCCACACCAACGGACATTAAACAGGTCCAAAAACTCGTTGGGTGTGTGGCCGCTTTATCTCCAGATTGGGGGAAAGGCATTGCCATTGTATCGCCTCCTCTGGTGCACCGATCACTTCGAGTGGACGGATGCGGCTATAGCCGGACTGGAAGAAATAAAAACCCTTCTCGCGAGCAACCCAATCCTGGCCGCACCGAACGTCGGTGAACCCATGCTATTATACATATCGGCAACACATCAGGTGGTGAGCGCCGTGCTCGTCGTGGAACGAGACCAGGACGGACGCAAATTCCCAATTCATAAGCCGGTATATTACGTATCCACCGTCCTCACACCATGAAAATCCCGGTACCCTCATTATCAAAAGATAGCATACGCGGTCTTCATGGCATCCCGGAAGCTACGACACTACTTCCAAGAATGTTCTATCACGATGGCTTCCGAAGTACCACTCAATGATATAATAAACAACCGCGATGCTATGGGCCGGATAGCCAAATGGGCCATTGAGCTCCTTCCATTCGACATAACATACAAACCGCGTCGAGCCATCAAATCCCAAGTACTGGCGGACTTCATCGCCGAATGGACAGAGCCCGAACTCCCTAAAGAGTACGGCACATATTCCAACTGGGTTATGTATTTCGATGGTTCCAAAATGCTGGCAAGATTAGGGGCGGGCATCATTTTAACGTCCCCCACAGGAGACGTAGTCCAGTACGTACTCCAAATATTATACACAGACTCCAATAATGCAGCCGAATACGAGGCCTTATTACATGGTCTCCAGATGGCTGTCTCTATGGGCATACAACGCCTGGAAGTGCGTGGGGACTCAAACCTCGCAATATCTCAAATAAATGGAGATTTTGATGCCAAAGATCCGAAGATGGCGGCTTACCACAACGCTGTCCTAAAAATGTCGACTCGATTTGAGGGGCTTGAGTTTCATCATGTGGCTCAAGAAATTAATCAAGCGGCAGACGTCCTCACTCGCATTGGCGCCAAACGCGACCCCGTCCCACCTAATATCTTTCTGGAAAGGCTCTTTAAGCCGTCCGTGGTGTGGCAAGGGGAGAGCGGAAACACCAGTCCGGATCCGAACACAACCCAGCCTCAGAACACAATGATATAATCGGGGGCTCAGCCACCGAAATAACACCGTCGGCCCACCTAATCATGGCAGTCATTGTCCCATGGACCAAACCCTTCTTGGCCTACCTTAGTAGTAAAGAACTCCCAGAGGACCAGAATGAGGCTCGCCGCATCATTCGGCGCTCGAAGGCCTACAAGGTTCATGAAGGAGAGCTCTGCAAGAAAAGGGCTACCGGAGTTCTTCAAAGATGTATCTCCGAAGAAGAGCGGCGGCAGCTCTTGGCTGAAATTCACTCCGGATTCAGCGGGCGCCACGCTGCAGCTCAGGCCCTTGTTAGCAAGGCCTTCTGTACAGGTTTTTACTAGCCGACGGCCCGAGCAGATGCACCGGGCCTTGTCCAACGTTGCATCAGATGCCAGCTATTCACCAACCAAAGCCACATGCCCCCCACCGCTCTACAAACAATCCCCATCACTTGGCCTTTCACGGTCCGGGGGCTCGATATGGTCGGGCCCCTTAAAGGGGGAAGCCATAAGAGAAAGTATCTGCTGGTCATGGTGGATAAATTCACTAACTGGATAGAGGCCAAACCAGTCAAAACGGCTGAGGTGGGGCCAGTAATAGACTTCATATCCGGCGTGGTGCACCGTTATGGTGTTCCATACAACATCATCACTGATAACGGCTCCAATTTCATAGCCAATGAGGTGAAAACTTGGTGTGCTAATCTGGGCATTAAGCTCGACTACGCCTTTGTCTACCACCCGCAAACAAACGGTCAAGTCGAACGGGCTAATGGTCTTATTATGAGCGGCATCAAACCCCGACTAGTGCGGTCTTTGAAAGAATCAGACAAGCACTGGGTTGAGGAGCTTGACTCCGTACTCTGGGGGCTGCGGACCACGCCTAACCGCACTACTGGATATACACCTTTCGTCATGGTGTACGGTGAAGCTGTGTTGCCTTGCGATATTATCCATGACTCACCTCGAGTGCGCATGTACGAAGAGAGAGAGGCCGAGCTTGATCGGCAGGACAGCCTAGATACCCGGAGGAGGAGCGTGATGTTGCAAGAGCCCGTTCTGCATTTTATCAACAACAGGCCCGCAAATACCAAAGCAGAGAAGTACGGGCCAAGACCTATAATATAGGCGAACTCGTACTACGCTTGCCGGAGAAGAAAAAGGACAAACTCAAGACCAAGTGGGGGGGTCCCTTCATAATTGACGAGGTTCTCACGGGAGGAGCGTACCGCCTGCGTGCCGCATCAAAAAATTGCCTAGAGCCGAACCCCTAGAACGTGGCCAGACTCCGAAGATTCTATGCCTAGCACCGAACTATGTGTTTGTCTCCTTCTCCCTATTGTCTCCTTTATTTTTTCCTTTTTTCTAGAACTTAAACTCTTTCGCATGGCTAAACCGTGCACCTGTGATGTACACATCCTTGAGCATGTACGTCCACTATACCTGGGGGCTTCCCGGACAGAAGCTTATTTTCCGAGCATCAAGCTCATCACATATGTGTTTCTTCTCATATGTACCTTTTCTTTTTTTCGCCATTATATGCATCGATATGACTTAAGTTTTGGCCAAGCTGGGTTGCCTGGATCCTGTGCTTATGCCCTACGTTCCCGTTAGTTTGGCTAGGGCATAAAGGGAGCACCTCTGCGATTGTTACTATCGGGTCATCCGGATGTGTACCTCAGACTAGGTGAAGCCGAAAGCTAGCGTTCTTAACAGCATACTCGGTCGGCGGACTAAAGATGCTTTATATTCCTTCCATTATGAACCCCCAGATGATTACCTATATTGTAATGTTATCAATCATAGTTCGGACATGCATTTTAATGCATGCACACCCAGGGAAAGGAACCCCTAATGGAACTATTCTCCCTGGAAGATGTTTATTACAATCATAATGTAATATAACATAACTAGCCGGATACACATTGTCTGTTCAAGCAACTATGACCCATACGCCAGGTTCCCACGCATACCCCGGTCTATTTTACCGGTAAGGTATTCGGAAACACTCTGCACCTTCGGGTCCAGAGGTTGAAGCGAAAAGGTCTGCCATGACACTTGTTTTTATAATTCAGCTAGAGTCACATATGTCAAGGAAAGTACATAGTCACTAGGACTCAAAAATTTCCTCCTCTATGTCGTCCAACAGGCAGTCTAACTTACAATTCTGCTGGGAATACTTGGGGGCTACTTTTAGTTGGTCATATACCAAATTAACGGGAATTTCTTTTCCATCTGACCCTAGAGGTCCGACCCGAGCCATATGATTCGGATCAAGCTTGGTATACCGTGTTTTCACCATGGCCCAGGCTTCCCGTGCACCTTCCCGATAGGCCGATATCTTCCACAGTCGAAAGCGCCGCCGTGCTCCCTTGAATAGTTGTATCAGCTCCTCCATCTTTCCTGGAGGGGAGGCGGATGGCCATAGGGCCTTGGCAACACTTCGCATCGCCTGCCAAGCTTGCTCGTGCACTTGTGACAGCTCTTGTAGCAGATCGGTCGACGATCCGGACATCTCCTCTTCGGGACGACTGGTCAGCATACCTGCAGATATAACTCTATCAGCACCTTCTGCTTCCGAATTATTTGAAGGTAAGTTCGACCACATACTGAATATGCCACCTTGCAGCCTTTTATTCTCCTTTACGAAGTTCGCCAGCTGGGCCCCTACATCCTTCAGTTCCTCGCCCAGTTGGGTGTTTGAATTTCGGAGCTTGTTTTTCTCCACAATGACCTTTGTTAACACACGCTCACCCGCGGCTAGCAGTTTTTTGGATCCTCATTCTCCGCTTCGAGCGGCTTCCAGTTGTTCTTGCAGTTGACCTAATGATCCAATTAAGAGGTAAGCAACCATGTTAGCATTATTGGTATGCCATTATGTTTTCTCGATGGAGGGAAACATTACCACGAGATGCCTTCTTGGATTTCTCCAGTTCGGCATTGGCAGCATTTAGCTGGCTCTGACACTTTTCTAGTTCCTGAGATAATAGGATGTTCTTCTCCGTAAGCACCTGGTTATACATTGATCCTTAAATCAGTTGTATCAACTACTTTAAGTCTCGGGGGCTACTGGTGTATGATTATCAAATCTACGCTTACCTACATATCTTTCAGATGCTGGTCTATGGCTCTGCCAAGCCCATCCCGAGCAGCTCGGATGTACGCATCGGCCGAATTAAAGTCATCAAATGCCTCTTTTGAAAATCCAGGGTTACGAAGAACGGCCCTCCGACGATGATGATTCATAGCGCTCTCCACTTCAGAGTTCATGACGGACATGTCATCTGAATCCTCTATGGGAGGACAGTTCGGCGCCACTCCCATGTCAGCCCCCGTCCTTTAGCAAGGGTCCGGAAACTGACTAGTGAAGGCACGTCCGACCAGATCCCCGGGCATAGTCCGGCGGATACTTTTCCTGATAGGATGCGGCGAATGGCATTACAATTTGATGTGATGATCAGAAAGGGTATCCTTGAAGAGAAAAGCCTTACCCCTTTGACGAGGGTTCTGCCATGTTATCATTGGCCTTCCTCTTCGAAGATGTGCCAGGCATGGGCGCTGCTCTCCTCGGAGATTATTCTGGTGCATATTGCGGTGCCGAGCGCCTCCCCTTTGGAACACGGAATAGTGTATTGGGTGAGGCATAGTAAGGGAACTCTTTCAAATAAAGTTCCTTTTAAATTACTTACATGCCAAGTAGGAAGGAGGCCGGGGTAATTGGCGATGATAGGTACATCTGTGTCGTCATAGCTCGTCTGATAGAATATTCCATCCTCGAGCTCCACAAATATGTCTGGATCTTCTTCATATCCAGGGTCAAGATCCCGGTTGTGATTCTTTGGCTTTGGGGCGGGGTCATGGATCCCTTCGACAGCCTTTCGCCATTCCTGTCAGGAGTAGATAGGATACTCCCCGTCAAAGATAATTCAGGGAGAGGAGTAAAATTGTGGAGTTAGAGCTTACCTAGCTAGGAGGATTATACATGGAAAATACGTCTCGATATTGGAGATGGGTGAACTCCTCCTTCTCCCCTTTATATAGTTCGGCCAATATTTTGGCCAGAGTGGCGGGGGTCTTTGGGCCTTTCTGACCGTAGCGTGAGGCGCTGTCTTCCCCATTGTAATGCCACATGGGCAGCCCTATGTATTGGAGTGGTTGGATCCCCCGCGCTATGGAGATTGCCATTACCTCGACTATTGACAATCCGGACTGAGCGAGCATCTTAATCTTTCCCATCAGCAGACTGGCCTCTGCGCTATCCTCTTCCTCGAGGCTCCAAGGACGCCAGCTATGGCGTTTCTTCAATGAAGCACTTGAATATTCAGGAAGGCCCATACGGACTAGGTCGGAAAGAGCGACATCGTAGATATAAAACCATTCGGAAGGCCACTCTTCGGAAGCCTTCTTTGGCGTGCTGGACAGGTATCCGGTGTCGGCAATGCGCCACACTTCGGCTCCCCCCACTTCAAATATTGGCCCTCCTTGATTATGAGGGACAAGGCAGAACAGTCTTCTCCATAAATCGAAATGGGCCTCGCAGCCCAGGAATAGCTCGCATAGAGCAACATAACCCGCAATATGCAGGATGGAGGTGGGAGTAAGACTGTGCAGTTGGAGGCTGTAATACTCCAACATACCTCAGAGGAAGGGATGGATCGGAAATTCGACACCTCTTAACAAGAAGGGGACGAAGCATACTCGTTCCCCCCTGGACGGATTGGGGAAGTTCTCCGCTTGAGCCCCGCCATTGAAGGACGTCATCCCTGCTCATACGGGGACCAAATCCACGAGAGGAAGAAAGCCCTATATTTGCAGCTTCACCAGCTGACTGTGAGAAACAAAACATCTCTCCCAATCCCCCTTTTCAGAGTTATGGTCGCGAGAGGAAGAGCTGGGAGCGCTGGCCATGTTGGGGTGGTTCTGCTCCGCAAGCTCTGAGGAATTTTTCCTTGGGGTTTGGAAGGGATCTGAGATCTATTCTCTTTAAATGGGCACCTTTCTGGTACGGTCAGGGTGGTATATGTAAAAATACCCCAACCTCTTGTATTCACTCGACACGTGGAAGCTGAAGTTAGGAAGGCGCGGAAGCCTAAGGGTGCGACATTAAATGGAGAGCTGAATACATCACTTTAAAGTCATAGGAGGAGGAACCCGCCTTGCAATGCCGAAGACTATCTGCACGCTGAAAACCTCATCATTGAAGTCTGGTTCGGGGGCTACTGAGGGAGTCTTGGACTAAGGGGTCCTCAGGCGTCCGACCTATTGGATATGGGCTGGACTGATGGGCCGTGAAGATACAAAGACCGAAGACTCTACCCGTGTCCGGATGGGACTCTCCTTGGCGTGGAAGGCAAGCTTGGCGACCAAATATGAATATTCCTTTCTTTGTAACCGAACTTGTGTAAACCCTAGGTCCCTCCTGTGTCTATATAAACCGGAGGGCTAGGAATGTAGATACCCCCCGAATAATCATAGCCAGGTTAGACTTTTAGAGTTTAGCCATTACGATCTCGTGGTAGATCAACTCTTGTAACACTCATATTCATCAAGATCAATCGAGCAAGAAGTAGGGTATTAGCTCCATAGAGAGGGCCCGAACCTGGCTAAACATTGTGTCCCCCGTCTCCTGTTACCATCGATCCTAGATGCATAGTTTGGGACCCCCTACCCGAGATCCGCCGGTTTTGACACCGACAGCGGTTCAGCCCACGCTATTGCTAAACATTAGTTGTAGCGCCGTACTAGTAGAGCTGCCACCCGCGCTACTAGTAGGCCTAAAACCCGTGCTACTACTAGGCTTTTCCCTAGTAGTGTATGTGCTTTGTGAAAGTCCAATTAAGCATCTTGATCTATCTCTATAGATCTTGATGCCCAATATATAAGCAGCTTCACCGAGGTATTTCACTGAAAAATTCTTATTCAAGTATCCTTTTATGCTATTCAGAAATTCAGTATCATTTCCGATCAATAATATGTCATCCATTATAATATCAAAAATGCTACGAAGCTCTCACTCACTTTCTTGTAAAAATATAGACTTCTCCAAAAGTCTGTATAAAATCATATGCTTTGATCACACTATCAAAGCATATATTCCAACTCCGAGAGGCTTGCACCAGTCCATAAATGTATCGTTGGAGCTTGCAAACTTTGTTAGCACCTTTAGGATTGACAAAACCTTCTGGTTGCATCATATACAACTCTTCTTCCAGAAATCCATTCAGGAATGCAGTTTTGACATCCATTTACCAAATTTCATAATCATAAAATGCGGCAATTGCTAACACGATTCGGACAGACTTAAGCATCGCTACGGGTGAGAAGGTCTCATCGTAGTCAACTCCTTGAACTTGTCGAAAACCTTTCGCAACAAGTCAAGCTTTGTAGACAGTAATATTACCATCAACGTCAGTCTTCTTCTTGAAGATCCATTTATTCTCTATGGCTTGTCGATCATCGGGCAAGTCAACCAAAGTCCACACTTTGTTCTCATACATGGATCCCATCTCAGATTTCCTGGCCTCAAGCCATTTTGCGGAATCTAGGCTCATCATCACTTCCTCATAGTTCGTAGGTTCATCATGGTTAAGTAACATGACCTCCAGAACAGGATTACCATACCACTCTGGTTGACCTACGAGGTTCGGTAGTAACTTGATCAGAAGTTTCATGATCATCATCATTAGCTTCCTCACTAATTGGTGTAGGAATCACTGGAACTAATTTCCATGATGAACTACTTTCCAATAAGGGAGAAGGTACAGTTACCTCATCAATTTATACTTTCCTCCCACTCACTTCTTTTGAGAGAAACTCCTTCTCTAGAAAGGATCCATTCTTAGCAACGAATATCTTGCCTTTGGATCTGTGATAGAAGGTGTACCCAACAATCTCCTTTGGGTATCTTGTGAAGACACATTTCTCCGATTTGGGTTCGAGCTTATCAGGTTGAAGCTTTTTCATATAAGCATCGCAGCCCCAAACTTTAAGAAACGACAACTTGGGTTTCTTGCCAAACCACAGTTCATATGGTGTCGTCTCAATGGATTTCGATGGTTCCCTATTTAATGTGAATGCAACCGTCTCTAAAGCATAACCCCAAAACGATAGCGGTAAATCAGTAAGAGACATCATACATCACACCATATCTAATAAAATGCAGTTACGACGTTTGGACACACCATTACGCTGTGGTGTTCCAGGTGGCGTGAGTTGCGAAACTATTCCGCATTGTTTCAAAGGAAGACCAAACTCATAACTCAAGTATTCACTTCCACGATCAGATCATAGAAAATTAATTTTCGTGTTACGATGATTTTCCACTTCACTCTGAAATTCTTTAAACTTTTCAAATGTTTCAGACTTACGTTTCACCAAGTAGATATACCCATATATGCTCAAATCATTTGTGAAGGTCAGCAAATAACGATACCCGCCGCGAGCATCAACACTCATCGGACCGCATACATCTGTATGTATTATTTCCAATAAGTCTATTGCTCGCTCCATTGTTCCGGAGAACGGATCCTTATGCCCATGAGGCACGGTTCGCAAGCATCAAGTGATTCCAAAAGCCCATCAGCATGGAGTTTCTTCATGTGCTTTACACCAATATGACCTAAACGGCAGTGCCACAAATAAGTTGCACTATCATTATTAAACTTATATCTTTTGGCTTCAATACTATGAATATGTGTATCACTACTATCGAGATTCAATAAAAATAGACCACTCATCAAGGGTGCATGACCATAAAATATATTACTCATATAAATAGAACATTCATTATTCTCTGATTTAAATGAATAACCATCTCACATCAAACAAGATCCAGATATAATGTTCATGCTTAATGTTGGCACCAAATAACAATTATTTAGATCTAAAACTAATCCCGAAGGTAGATGTAGAGGTAGCATGCCGACCGCGATCACATCGACTTTGGAACCATTTCCCATGCGCATCATCACATCGTCCTTAGCCAATCTTCGCTTAATTCGTAGCCCCTGTTTCGAGTTGCAGATATGAGCAACAGAACCGGTATAAAATACCTAGGCACTACTGCGAGCATTAGTAAGGTACACATCAATAACATGTATATCAAATATACCTTTCACTTTGCCATCCTTCTTATCCGCCAAATACTTGGGGCAGTTCCGCTTCCAGTGACCAGTCCCTTTGTAGTAGAAGCACTCAGTCTCAGGCTTAGATCCAGACTTGGGCTTCTTCACTTGAGCAGCAACTTGCTTGCCGTTCTTCTTGAAGTTCCCCTTCTTCCCTTTGCTCTTCTTCTTGAAACTAGTGGTCTTGTTGACCATCAACACTTGATGCTCCTTATTGATTTCTACTTCCGCAGCTATTAGCATTGCGAAGAGCTCGGGAATTGTCTTATCCATCCCTTGCATATTATAGTTCATCACGAAGCTTTTGTAGCTTGGTTGCAGTGATTGAAGAACTCTGTCAATGACACTATCATCAGGAAGATTAACTTCTAGTTGAGTCAAGTGGTTGTGGTACCCAGACATTCTAAGTATGTGTTCACTCACAAAACTATTCTCCTCCATCTTGCAGCTATAGAACTTATTGGAGACTTCATATCTCTCAATTCGGGCATTTTCTTGAAATATTGACTTCAACTCCTGGAACATCTCATATGCTCCATGACGTTCAAAACGTCGTTGAAGTCCCGATTCTAAGCTGTAAAGCATGGCACACTAAACTATCGAGTAGTTATCAGCTTTGCTCTGCCAGACGTTCATAACATCTGGAGTTGCTCCTGCAGCGGGCTTTGCACCTAGCGGTGCTTCCAGGACGTTATTCTTCTGTGCAGCAATGAGGATAATCCTCAAGTTACGGACCCAGTCCGTGTAGTTGCTACCATCATTTTTCAACTTAGCTTTCTCTAGGAACGCATTAAAATTCAAAGGAATAGTAGCACGGGCCATTTATCTTTAACAACATAGACATGCAAAATACTATCAGGTACTAAGTTCATGATAAATTAAAGTTCAATTAATCATATTACTTAAGAACTCCCACTTAGATAGGCATCCCTCTAGTCATTTAGATGATCACGCGATCCATATCAACTAAACCATGTCCGATCATCACGTGAGATGGAGAAGTTTTCAATGGAGAACATCACTATGTTGATCATATCTACTATATGATTCACGCTCGACCTTTCGGTCTCAGTGTTCCGAGGCCATATCTGCATATGCTAGGCTCGTCAAGTTTAACCTGAGTATTCTGCTTGTGCAAAACTGGCTTGCACCCGTTGTATGTGAACGTAGACCTTATCACACTTGATCATCACGTGGTGTCTCGGCACGACGAACTGTAGCAACGGTGCATACTCAGGGAGAACACTTGTACCTTGAAATTTAGTGAGAGATCATCTTATAATGATATCGCCGTACTAAGAAAAATAAGATGCATAAAAGATAAACATCACATGCAATCAAAATAAGTGATATGATCTGGCCACCATCATCGTGTGCCTTTGATCTCCATCTCCAAAGCACCATCATGATCACCATCATCACCGGCTTGACACCTTGATCTCCATCGAAGCATCATTGTCATCTCGCCAACTATTGCTACTACGACTATCGCTACCGCTTAGTGATAAAGTGAAGCAATTACATGGCGATTTCATTTCATACAATAAAACAACAACCATATGGCTCCTGTCAGTTGCCAATAACTGTTACAAAATATGATCATCTCATACAACAATTTATATATCATCACGTCTTGACCATATCACAACACAGCAAGCCCTGCAGAAACAAGTTAGACGTCCTCTACTTTGTTGTTGCAAATTTTACGTGGCTGCTACGGGCTTCTAGCAAGAACCGTTCTTACCTATGCATCAAAACCACAACGATTTTTCATCAAGTGTGTTGTTTTAAACTTCAACAAGGACTGGGTGTAGTCAAACTCGATTCAACTAAAGTTGGAGAAACAGACACTGCTAGCCACCTGTGTGCGAAGCACGTCAGTACAACCAGTCTCATGAACGCGGTCATGTAATGTCGGTCTGGGCCGCTTCATCCAACAATACCGCCGAATCAAAGTAAGACATGTTGGTAAGCAGTATGACTATTATCGCCCACAACACATTATGTTCTACTCATGCATATAACATCTACGCATAGACCTGGCTCTGATACCACTATTGGGGAACGCAGTATTTCAAAAAAATTACCTACGATCACGCAAGATCTATCTAGGAGATGCATAACAACAAGAGGGGAGAGTGTGTCTACGTACCCTCGTAGACCGAAAGCGGAAGCGTTTAGTAACGCGATTGATGTAGTCGAACGTCTTCGCGATCCAACCGATCCAAGTACCGAACGCTCGGCACCTCCGCGATCAGCACACGTTTAGCTCGATGATGTCCCTCAAACTCTTGATCTAGTGGAGGCCGAGGGAGAGTTCCGTCAGCACGACGGCGTGGTGACGATGATGATGAAGTTACCGACGCAGGGCTTCGCCTAAACACTACAACAATATGATCGAGGTGTGTAACTGTAGAGGGGGGCACCGCACACGGATAAAAGATCAACTTGTGTGTCTATGGGGTGCCCCCTGGCCACGTATATAAAGGAGGGGAGGGAAGAGGTGGAGGCCCAAGGGGGGCATGCCACGTGTGGGGAATCCTAGTAGGACTCCCTAGTCCAAGTAGGATTCCCCTCCTATTTCCTATTCCTAGTAGGAGAAGGAGGGAAGGAGAAGGAGGAGAGAAGGAAAGGGGGCCGCCCCCCCCCAACCCTAACCCAATTAGGATTGGGCTTGGGGGCGCGCGCCACTCCTTGGCCAGCCTCCTGATGAGGACATCAATACCATTGTTACACCCACAACCCCTGCTGCTATACATACTGGACCAATTACTAGAGCTCGCGCACGCCAATTGAATTATCAGGTACTTTCGTTTCTTGGTAACGATTCTAATGCTCATGAGAATATGATGCTACCTAAATTGGATACATTTGTTTTGCTTACAAATGAAGGGCCTAGCTTGGACAAGAAAGATGAACCTTGGAGCAAGTTCAAGCATGGAGATGATGGCATGCGCAAGGGGATAAAGAACAGAGTTACAAGTGATGATTTCAGGACTTTGAAGACACCATAAGGAGTGCCTGAAGCCTTGGACAAAATATACAAGATGTCACTTCATAAAATTTGTCCAGAGGCTATTCTAGGTGATGCGTCACCTTATTATTAGGCCAGGCCCATGTATTTTCGAAATACTTAAGTATAGGCTGTTTTTAGAGTCCGTATGTGTGGGGAAATAAGAGTTAGGGTTGGTTTCGGACCCCTCCTCCAAGAGCCACGAAATCCCCCCTCTCTCCTCCATATATACAGCCCTTAGGGCATCGTTTAGACTTTGGGTTTTGTTTAGATTAAAAGTTTGCCATAGCTGCAACTTCGCGTACTTCGTTTGTGTCCAACGACCAGACCAAGACGTCACAGAACCCCACGTTGATCAATAAAGCTTTCATCTTATATTCGCAATATCCATATTGCAATCTCAGTTTCTTGCTTGTTCTTTGTTTGCTCGCAGGAAACAGACCCTCGTGGTCAGGTTGATCGTGCTCCGGCGTGGTCAATAACCCCTCGGAAGTTGGTTTAGCGATTGCTAAGGCGCGACGTCTTGCACATTCGTAGTCGGATCGTCAAGGTCGACTCCCACAGAAATGATAGCCACCATCTCATCGAAACATCGGGACACCATTGCCTCTATCAAGTGGTATCAGATTTCCAGGTTGCTCGGTGAGATTTTACAGTTTTTCGTAGTTTAGATCGAGTCTGTTCTTCATACCTACAGTCCATGAAAAAAAGCCAAAAAAAATTTAGGGTTAGTTCATCATCTCCGAACCAATCTGAGCCTTTGCATAGTCTTTTCAGTATTTTGCTTTGTTGAATTTGCGGTTGCATCGTCGTGTCTAATTGCTGGTCTTAGAGTCTAGTCTTTTAGAGTTTCGAGTTCTGGTCATAAGTTGTCACGCCACCGCCGCACCATCATCATCGCTCCTGCCATCTACCACCACCGCTTATCCGCCATCGATCCATATCCATATACCACCACCAATCCGTATACATATACCACCACCGCTGCCATATCCTACCATCATATATCCACTACCAATTCGAGTTCCTTTCATATTAGGTTTGTTTTCGAGGTCCATCTAATTTCCGATTCGTGTTTCCTTGCCTGACTAGGTTTCGAAAAAAAAGAGTCTAGAGACCCCCGAGCAGTTTTTAGGCCAAAATTTTCACTGGCAAAAATATTTTTCCCTATCCTATTTTTAGGCTTTTCTGAGTCTTTTGAGCCACGTGCCATCATAGTGATTTTTTGTCGCACTTTTTCGTCGTCGTTGCCGTGATTTCCGAAAAAAGTAAAAAAAATCGTGCCCATCCTGTCAGTTTGACGAGGGAATAGTTTTGAGACACTCGCCATTATAGTGATTTTTCGCAAAAAAAAAGAGGAGCACAAAAAAAAGAGCGAAAAAAAGTTCCAGAGTGTGCTTTTCCCTTGTTTACGTGCAGCGTCGTGATTTTGTTAGTATTCTAGGCTCGCGTCTCTAGCACGGTCTAGTCTAGGACCAGCACAGTACCGTCGTTGAGCGTTTATTCAACTTTGCATCTCTGAATTGATTATTGCTGACCCTTTTTGCTACCATATTATAAGCCTTCCTAGCTCCACATACATCTACGTCGTGCGTTTGACTCTCCCTGGTAATCGCTCTATCCATGCTTTGAGAGTTTTGACTACGACGGTTGCCGATCATCGCCTGCTGCTGGGTAAGAATTGGTAAGAATTTGAGATTTGCTTGACGGATTTATAACATCCATCACCACCTCTTGTTAGTAGTCTGTAGGATCATATTCTTGTGTGTTTCTATTGCTGCTAACCATGGCAGGATCACAAGCCGACGAGACTGACCGGGAGAACATGACGAATAAGGAGTTGCATGATAAATTTCAGCAAATGATGAGTGGACAGGTGCAAGACGTGCTAAACAGATTTGAAGAGGCCATGGAGAAGATAGATGGCATGGAGAAGACGTTCGAAACAAAGCTCGATAACAAGTTTAATGAATTGCTCGCGCTTCTTCCACCACCACCACTAGTTGCCCCTAAAGCACCTCTACAACAACAACATCGCTTTCCAAATCAAGTGGGACGAGCACATCGCGTTCCCATTGACCCTGGGCAAAATTCTAGTGCCGTTGTTGATGCTTCTGTCGCTCCTGCTGCTACTGCAGAGGTGGAGGACCATTACGAGGATGAGGTTGACCACAATCAGAACTATGTGCAACCACTAGCACCACCACCACTAGGTCGTCCTCATGCATATCATCGCAACAGTAGGGCTGCACCACCACCTGAGGTACATGACCATCTTCCTAAACTAAAATTGAATATTTCACCATTTGAGGGTAGATATGTTCCTGATATATATCTTACTTGGGAGTTAGAAACTAAACAACGATTTACATGTTTACAATATCCTGAGGAGAGACGTGTTCCTGCTGCTGTTTGTGCTTTCACTAGCTTTGCATGTGTTTGGTGGTCTGAACATTATAGATTATATCCTATTCCAGCTACTTGGGCTGCTTTGAAAACTGCTATGCGTACTCGTTGGGTTCCACCATATTATCAACGTGAATTACTTCAAAAATTGCAGCGTTTAAGACAAGGAAAAAATTATGTAGAAGAATATTATCAGGAATTACAAACTGGCATGATTAGATGTGGTATTGCTGAGGAGAATGAAGCTATGCTTGCACGTTTTATGGGTGGATTAAATAGAGAGATTCAGACCATTCTAGAGTATAAGGAGTATACTAATATCACTCGTTTATTCCATCTTGCTTGTAAAGCTGAACGTGAAGTGCAGGATCGACAGGCATTGGCACGAACTAACTTTTCTACAGGCCGATCTTCATCATGGACACCACGTGCATCCTCTACTTCCACTCCACCAGCACCTCCATTAGGTGCCACCTCCAGCCGTGATACAAGAAAGCAGGTACAACCACCACTATCTGCCAAGAGCACACCTGGCGGACCTGCGTAGAACTCTTCTTCTTCCATGACATCAACAGGGCATACAAGTGATATTATTTATCGCCGTTGTAAGGGAAGAGGACATTTTGCGAGAGAATGCCAATCCCAGCATGTGATGATTGTTACTAAGGATGGTGGGTATGAGTCCGCTAGTGACTATGATGAGGAGACTTTGGCTCTTATTACACATGAAGAACACTGAGGAGAGGATTCTGATCATGAGATGCAATACATGGCTGCTGAAGATGCTGACATGTATGAATGTTTAGTTGCTCAACGTGTTTTGAGCGTGCAGGTTACACAAGCTGAGCAAAATCAGAGGCATAATTTGTTCCATACAAAGGGATTTGTGAAGGAACGTTCTGTTCGCGTCATCATAGATGGAGGGAGCTACAATAACTTGGCTAGCATGGAGATGGTGGAGAAGCTATCTCTCACCACAAGACCACATCCACATCCTTACTACATCCAATGGTTCAACAACAGTGGCAAGGTTAAGGTAACACGTATTGTTCGTGTGCATTTTAGTATCTCTACATATGCTGATTATGTGGATTGTGATGTGGTCCCTATGCAAGCATGTTCCTTATTACTTGGTAGACCATGGCAATTTGATAAAAATTCTGTAAACCATGGTAGAAACAATCAGTATACTCTTGTTCATAAGGATAAAAATATTACTTTGCTTCCTATGACTCCTGATTCCATTTTGAAAGATGATATTAATAGAGCTAATAAAGCAAAACAGGAGAAAAATAAAAGTGAAAATTAGATTGTGGCAAAAGAATTTGAGCAACAAATGCAGCCTAATAATAAACCATCTAGTGTTGCTTCTGAAATTAAATTGAAAAGTGCATGTTTAATTGCCACCAAATCTGATATTGATGATTTAGATTTTAGCAAATCTGTTTGCTATGCTTTTGTGTGCAAAGAGGCATTATTTTCATTCGAGGACGTGCCTTCCTCTTTGCCTCCTGCTGTCACTAACATTTTGCAGGAGTTCGCTGACGTCTTTCCACAAGACGTGCCACCAGGATTACCACCTATTCGAGGGATTGAGCATCAAATTGACTTAATTCCTGGCGCATCATTACCCAACTGTGCGCCATACCGTACCAATCCAGAGGAGACGAAGGAGATTATGCGTTAAGTACAGGAGCTGCTCGACAAAGGTTATATACGTGAATCCCTTAGTCCTTGTGTTGTTCCTATCATTTTAGTGCCGAAAAAGGATGGTACATCGCGTATGTGTGTTGATTGTCGAGGCATTAATAATATTACTATTCGTTATCGTCATCCTATTCCTAGGCTAGACGACATGCTTGATGAATTGAGTGGCTCTACAATATTCTCCAAAGTTGATTTGCGTAGTGGATACCATCAAATTCGTATGAAATTGGGAGATGAATGGAAAACAACATTTAAAACTAAGTTTGGATTATATGAGTGGTTAGTCAGGCCTTTTGGGTTAACTAATGCACCTAGTACTTTCATGAGGTTAATGAACGAAGTTTTACGTGCTTTCATTGGACGATTTGTGGTAGTCTATTTTGATGATATACTGATTTATAGTAAATCTTTGGAGGAACATTTGGAACATTTGTGTGCTGTTTTTATTGCTCTACGTGATGCACGTTTGTTTGGTAACCTTGGAAAATGCACCTTTTGCACCGACCGAGTATCTTTTCTTGGCTATGTTGTTACTCCACAGGGAATTGAAGTTGATAAAGCCAAGATTGAAGCTATTAAGAGTTGGCCGCAGCCCAAAACGGTCACACAAGTGAGGAGTTTCCTTGGTCTCGCTGGTTTCTATAGGCGTTTTGTGAGAGATTTCAGCACCATTGCTGCACCTCTCAACGAGCTTACAAAGAAGGATGTGCCTTTTGTTTGGGGTACCGCACAGGAAGAAGCCTTCACGGTATTGAAAAATAAGTTGACACATGCTCCTTTACTCCAACTTCCTGATTTTAATAAGACTTTTGAGCTTGAAAGTGATGCTAGTGGAATTGGATTAAGAGGTGTGTTATTACAAGATGGCAAACCAGTTGCATACTTTTCTGAAAAATTGAGTGGGCCTAGTCTGAACTATTCTACTTATGATAAAGAATTATATGCTCTTGTTCGGACCTTAGAAACATGGCAACATTATTTATGGCCTAAGGAATTTGTTATACATTCTGACATGAATCTTTGAAACACATTAAAAGTCAAGCAAAACTGAACCGTAGACATGCTAAATGGGTTGAATTCATTGAGACTTTCCCTTATGTCATTAAACACAAAAAGGGTAAAGAAAATGTTATTGCTAATGCTTTGTCTCGTTGTTATACTATGCTTTCACAACTTGACTTTAAAATATTTGGTTTGGAGACCATCAAAGATCAATATATGCATGATGCTGAATTTAAAGATGTATTGCAGAATTGTAAGGAAGGGAGAACTTGGAACAAGTTCGTTCTTAATGATGGATTTGTGTTTCGTGCTAACAAGCTATGCATTCCAGCTAGCTCCGTTCGTCTTTTATTGTTGCAGGAGACGCATGGAGGAGGATTAATGGGACACTTTGGCGTCAAGAAGACGGAGGATATACTTGCTACACATTTCTTTTGGCCAAATATGAGACGGGATGTTGAGCGTTTTGTTGCTCGCCGCACTACTTGTCAAAAAGCTAAGTCACGACTCAATCCTCATGGTTTATATATGCCTTTGCCTGTACCTAGTGTTCCTTGGGAGGATATATCTATGGACTTTGTTTTAGGTTTACCTCGAACAAAGAAGGGGAGGGATAGCATATTTGTTGTCGTGGATAGGTTCTCGAAAATGGCACACTTTATACCATGTCATAAAAGTGATGATGCTGTTAATGTTGTTGATTTGTTCTTTCATGAAATTATTCACTTGCATGGTGTGCCAAATACTATTGTTTCAGATCGTGATACTAAATTTCTTAGCCACTTTTGGAGATGTTTATGGGCTAAGTTGGAGACTAAACTACTTTTTAGTACTACTTGTCACCCCCAAACTGATGGACAAACTGAAGTAGTCAATAGAACATTGTCTACTATGATTAGGGTTGTTTTGAAGAATAATAAGAAAATGTGGGAAGAATGCTTGCCTCATATTGAATTTGCTTATAATCGTTCATTGCATTCTACTACTAAGATGTGCCCTTTTGAAATTGTGTATGGTTTCCTACCTCGTGCACCTATTGATTTGTTGCCTCTTCCATCTTTGGAGAAGGTTAATTTTGATGCTAAAGAACGTGCTGAATTGATTTTAAAAATGCATGAGTTAACTAAGGACAACATTGAGCGTATGAATGCTAAATATAAACTTGCTGGAGATAAGGGTAGAAAACATGTTGTGTTTGCACCTGGAGATCTTGTTTGATTACATTTGCGCAAGGATAGATTTCCTAATTTGCGCAAATCAAAGCTAATGCCACGTGCTGATGGTCCTTTTAAGGTGTTAGAGAAAATAAATGATAATGCATATAAACTTGAGCTACCTGCAGATTTTGGGGTTAGTCCCACTTTTAACATTGCAGATTTGAAGCCTTATTTGGGTGAGGAAGATGAGCTTTCGTCGAGGACGACTTCATTTCAAGAAAGGGAGGATGATGAGGACATCAATACCATTGTTACGCCCACAGCCCCTGCTGCTATACATACTGGATCAATTACTAGAGCTCGCGCACGCCAATTGAATTATCAGGTACTTTCATTTATTGGTAACGATTCTAATGCTCATGAGAATATGATGCTACCTAAATTGGATACATTTGTTTTGCTTACAAATGAAGGGCCTAGCTTGGACAAGAAAGATGAACCTTGGAGCAAGTTCAAGCATGGAGATGATGGCATGTGCAAGGGGATAAAGAACAGAGTTACAAGTGATGATTTCAGGACTTTGAAGCCACCATAAGGAGTGCTTGAAGCCTTGGACGAAATATACAAGACGTCACTTCATAAAATTCGTCCAGAGGCTATTCTAGGTGCTGCGTCACCTTATTATTAGGCCAGGCCCATGTATTTTCGAAATACTTAAGTATAGGCTGTTTTTAGAGTCCGTGTGTGTGGGGAAACAAGAGTTAGGGTTGGTTTCGGACCCCTCCTCCAAGGGCCACGAAATCCCTCCTCTCTCCTCCATATATACAGCCCTTAGGGCATCGTTTAGACTTTGGGTTTTGTTTCGATTAAAAGTTCGCCATAGCTGCAACTTCGCGTACTTCGTTTGTGTCCAACGACCAGACCAAGACGTCACAGAACCCCACCTTGATCAATAAAGCTTTCATCTTATATTCGCAATATCCAGATTGCAATCTCAGTTTCTTGCTTGTTCTTTGTTTGCTCGCAGGAAACAGACCCTCGTGGTCAGGTTGATCGTGCTCCGACGTGGTCAATACGTTGGAAATATGCCCTAGAGGCAATAATAAAAGCATTATTATTATATTTCCTCGTTTATGATAATTGTCTTTATTCATGCTATAATTGTGTTATCCGGAAATCGTAATACATGTGTGAATAATAGACACCAACATGTCCCTAGTAAGCCTCTAGTTGACTAGCTCGTTGATCAACGGATAGTCATGGTTTCCTGACTATGGACATTGGATGTCATTGATAACGAGATCACATCATTAGGAGAATGATGTGATGGACAAGACCCAATCCTAAACATAGCACAAGATCGTATAGTTCGTTTGCTAGAGTTTTCCAATGTCAAGTATCCTTTCCTTAGACCATGAGATCGTGTAACTCCCGGATACCGTAGGAGTGCTTTGGGTATACCAAATGTCACAACGTAACTGGGTGACTATAAAGGTATACTACGGGTATCTTCGAAAGTGTCTGTTGGGTTGACACGGATCAAGACTGGGATTTGTCACTCCGTATGACGGAGAGGTATCACTGGGCCCACTCGGTAATGCATCATCATAATGAGCTCAAAGTGACCAAGTGTCTGGTCACGGGATCATACATTATGGTACGAGTAAAGCGACTTGCCGGTAACGAGATTGAACGAGGTATTGGGATACCGACGATCAGATCTCGGGCAAGTAACATACCGATTGACAAAGGGAATTATATACGGGGTTGCTTGAATCCTCGACATCGTGGTTCATCCGATGAGATCATCGAGGAGCATGTGGGAGCCAACATGGGTATCCAGATCCCGCTGTTGGTTATTGACCGGAGAGCGATCTCGGTCATGTCTACATGTCTCCCGAACCCGTAGGGTCTACACACTTAAGGTTCGGTGACGCTAGGGTTGTAGGGATATGTATTTCCAGTAACCCGAATGTTGTTCGGAGTCCCGGATGAGATCCCGGACGTCACGAGGAGTTCCGGAATGGTCCGGAGGTAAATAATTATATATAGGAAGTGCTATTTCGGGCATCGGGACAAGTTTCGGGGTCACCGGTATTGTACCGGGACCACCGGAAGGGTCCCGGGGGTCCACCGGGTGGGGCCACCTGTCCCGGGGGGGCACATGGGCTGTAGGGGGTGCGCCTTGGCCTACATGGGCCAAGGGCACCAGCCCCAAGAGGCCCATGCGCCTAGGGTTTCAAGGAGGGAAGAGTCCCAAAGGGGGAAGGCACCCCTAGGTGCCTTGGGGAGGAGGGATTCCTCCCCTTGGCCGCACCCCCCTAGGAGATTAGATCTCCTAGGGCCGGCGCCCCCCCCCCCTTGGCCCTCCTATATATAGTGGGGAGATGGAGGACTTCTTACCCTTGCCTTTGGTGCCTCCCTCTCCCTCTCCAACACATCCTCCTCCTCCATAGTGCTTAGCGAAGCCCTGCCGGAGTACTGCAGCTCCATCATCACCACGCCGTCGTGCTGCTGCTGGAGCCATCTCCCTCAACCTCTCCTCCCCCCTTGCTTGATCAAGAAGGAGGAGACGTGGCTGTTCCGTACGTGCGTTGAACGCGGAGGTGCCGTCCGTTCGGTGCTAGGATCTTCGGTGATTCGAATCACGTCGAGTACGACTCCCTCATCCCCGTTCTTTGAACGCTTCCGCTCGCGATCTACAAGGTACGTAGATGCATCTAATCACTCGTTGCTAGATGAACTCCTAGATGGATCTTGGTGAAACCGTAGGAAAATTTTTGTTTTCTGCAATGTTCCCCAACACAATAACCCCTCGGAAGTTGGTTTAGCGATTGCTAAGGCGCGACGTCTCGCACGTTCGTAGTCGGATCGTCAAGGTCGACTCCCACAGAAATGATAGCCACCATCTCATCGAAACATCGGGACACCTTTGCCTCTATCACCTCCTCTCTTCCACCACTAGGACCATGAGGCCCAATAACTTCCCGGGGGGTCCGGTAACCCCCGGTACTCCGAAACTCATCTGAAATGACCCGAACCATTCCGGTGTCCGAATGTAACCTTCCAATATATGAATATTTATGTCTCGAACATTTTGAGACTCCTCCTCATGTCCGTGATATCATCCGGGACTCCGAACAACCTTCGGTCATCAAATCACATAACTCATAATACAAATCATCATCGAACGTTAAGCGTGCGGACCCTACGGGTTCGAGAACTGTGTAGACATGACCGAGACACATCTCCAGTCAATAACCAATAGCGGAACCTTGATGCTCATATTGGTTCCTACATATTCTACGAAGATCTATATCAGTCAAACCGCATAACAATATATGTTGTTCCCTTTGTCATCGGTATGTTACTTGCCCGAGATTCGATCATCGGTATCATCATACCTAGTTCAATATCATCACCGGCAAGTCTCTTTACTCATTCTGTAATGCATCATCCCGTGGCTAACTCATTAGACACATTGCTTGCAAGGCTCATAGTGATGTGCATTACCGAGAGGGCCCAGAGATACCTCTCCAATACACGGAGTGACAAATCATAATCTTGCTCTATGCCAACTAAAAAAACACCATCGTAGACACCTATAGAGCATCTTTATAATCACCCGATTACGCTGTGACGTTTGATAGCACACAAGGTGTTCCTCCGGTATTCGGGAATTGCATAATCTCATAGTCTGAGGAACATGTATAAGTCATGAAGAAAGGAATAGCATAAAAACTAAATGATCATTATGCTAAGATAACGGATGGGTCTTGTCCATCACATCATTCTCTAATGATGTGATCCCGTTCATCAAATGACAACACATGTCTATGGCTAGGAAACTTAACCATCTTTGATTAACGAGCTAGTCAAGTAGAGGCATACTAGGGACACTCTGTTTGTCTATGTATTCACACATGTACTAAGTTTCCAGTTAATACAATTCTAGCATGAATAATAAACATTTTTCTTGATATAAGGAAATATAAATAACAACTTTATTATTGCCTCTAGGGCATATTTCGTTCACAAGACCCATCCGTTAGCTTAGCACTATGATCGTTTAGTTTATTGCTATTGCTTTCTTCATGACTTATACATGTTCCTATGACTATGAGATTATGCAACTCCTGAATACCGGAGGAACACTTAGTGTGCTATCAAACGTCACAACGTAACTGGGTGATTATAAAGATGCTCTACAGGTGTCTCCGATGGTGTTTGTTGAGTTGGCATAGATCGAGATTAGGATTTGTCACTCCGAATGTCGGAGAGGTATCTCTGGGCCCTCTCGGTAATGCTCATCACTATAAGCCTTGCAAGCAATGTGACTAATGAGTTAGTTACGGGATGATGCATTACAGAACGAGTAAAGAGACTTGCCGGTAACGGGATTGAACTAGGTATGATGATACGACGATCGAATCTCGGGCAAGTAACATATCGATGACAAAGGGAACAACATATGTTGTTATGCGGTTTGACCGATAAAGATCTTCGTAGAATATGTAGGAGCCAATATGAGCATCCAGGTTCCTATATTGGTTATTGACCGGAGATGTGTTTCGGTCATGTCTACATAGTTCTCGAACCCGTAGGGTCCGCACGCTTAACGTTCGATGATGATTTGTATTATGAGTTTATGTGATTTGATGACCGAATGTTGTTCGGAGTCTCGGGTGAGATCACGTACCTGACGAGGAGTCTCGAAATGATCGAGACATAAAGATTGATATATTGGACCATGTTATTCGGACACCGGAAGTGATCCAGATAGTTTCGGGTAAAAACGGAATGTCGGAGGGGTTACCGGAACCCCCCAGGGGAACTAATGGGCCACCATGGGCCTTGTTGGAGAGAGAAGAGGGCAGCCAGGGCAGCCCCCCCCCCCTTGCAGTCCGAATTGGACAACGGAAGGGGGCGGCGCCCCCCTTTCCTACTCCCTCTCCCTCTCCTTCCTTCCCCCTCTCTTCCTTGTGGAGGAATCCTACTAGGATTGGTAATCCTAGTAGTACTCCCTCTCCTTGGGCGTGCCCCTAGGGCCGGCCGGCCTCCCCCTCCTTCCTTTATATACGGGGGGCAGGGGGCACACTAGAACACACAAGTTGATCTTTTAGCCGTGTGCGGTGCCCCCCTCCACAGTTACACACCTCGGTCATATCGTCGTAGTGCTTAGGTGAAGTCTTGCGCCGGTAACTTCATCATCATTGTCGCCACACCGTCGTGCCGACGGAACTCTCCCTCGACCTTAGCTGGATCAAGAGTACGAGGGACGTCACCGAGGCTGAACGTGTGCTCATCGCGGAGGTGCCGTATTTTTGGTACTTGGATCAGTTGGATCGCAAAGACGTTCGACTACATCAACCGCATTACTAAACGTTTCCGCTTTCGGTCTACGAGAGTGCGTGGACACACTATCCCTGCTCGTTGCTATGCTTCTCCTAGATAGATCTTGCGTGATCGTAGGCAAAAAATTTGAAATACTACGTTCTCCAACAAAACAAGCTTACTAGATACATTAGAAACAAACACCACCCTAGACGTTTAGGAGCTCCTAAGCCATCTCCACACATTGACGAACCGGCTTCCTAACCCATCTCCGCACAGATCTGCAAGGTCACAAGACGTGAGGGAGAGAGGACTCATGAACTCGCAAGCGACCATCAAGAGGGATAAGTGCAGTTGCGTAGCCAGGATCGATGAACGCCTCGGGCCAACCTTGCATCTACAGTAGCCACAGTGGTGAATAGTAGCTGTAGAAATGAACAGTATACAAAGGATTATGCCTCCACACCCCAGACCAAGGAAAGGAGAGCGGGGAATGGGCTGGTAATCCACATCTGAGCCGCTCCCGATGAACGGTAAATGCAAAAAAAAACTATTTTACATCTAAGAAGCTCGAGTTTTTTATTAGCGTGCATTTTTTCATGCTCAAATGACATTCGAGAAGCTCATGCACAAAAAAATCAAGAGTAAACAATGCAGTTTTTCAAAGTTTCTTTGAGTTAAAAAATTTCTTTTTCACGAGCTCCTCAAATGTCCTAACACTGTGAAAAGTTGCACACACCTTGCGCACTCAAGCATCTTAGATGCCGGGGGGGGGGGGGGGGGGCGATCTGATTTCTTTGATTATTTTTCTTTTTGCTGATTTTGATAAATTTACTGTACACGCACGTGTAGATGAGCCCGTGTTATGCTATTCTCCGATCTCGGGAATGGCCCTCGATCTCATAGGCTGTACGGCTCGGTGCCGAATGGCAGTGTTTCAAGCATCAAAGCAAGCTAATAGCAATAGTTCAATCTACCAAACATTATTAACTGAAATATCGCCACGCATCGGTTCATGCCAAATTTTTAACCAACACAAAGAACATCACAATCAAGCGGATGCATGACAATTCATATTCCTTGGCCCGGTTGACACCAGGATTGCAGAAGAGTTGATGAACAGCTGCCTTATATAAATAGTTTGTGTTATAGTGTGTATAAATACGTTCTGACATACTCCCTCCGTTCCAAAATAGATGATTCAACTTTGTACTAACTTTAATACAAAGTTGGGTCATCTATTTTGGAACGGAGGGAGTAATATTTATACTCTATAAGCAACAAACAACAGGTAGTACCATCACAAATGGAAAAAGAGAGACAGAGAGAAGATTGCAATGTACGCTGCAGGTTTCGTAGGCAAGGGTACTAAATACTTCCTAACAAAGGGGCAATAATTTAATAAAACTCCGCCTTCATCTACAACAACAACAACAAAAATCCCATCTAACCCCCTCCGGTATTTACACGAGGGGGGCAGATACTCTCCGGCGCCGATCAGCAGTTGACGCCGCACTGCCCCATGGCGACGGCTTTCTGGGTATCTGATATGAAAGGGTCGATCTTCACCCACAGGAGGGAGAAGATGGAGGCGAGGAGGATGGACCAAACGATGACGATGGTTGGCGTGCGGTTCTGCTTTCCCCATGAGACCCTTGAGGAAGGGGTAGAGATGGAGGATCACCCAGATTGAGAAGAAGAGCTTTCCGAAGAGTGGACCCCAAGACTGGTAACCGCTGTTGATGGCATATGATATGCCTGCCACCATACCCACCAGGTTAATCACAAGGACGGTGGTCGGAGGGATGAGGAGACTGGTCCACTTGAACACATATAGCTCGGCAAAGTCGCCGTCCTCGTCGTTTGCCTTCGAGGTAACCGTGAAGTTGGTGTCGATCCCGGCCAACACCTTCAGCAGACCCTGGAACACTGCAAAAAGATGGGCAGATGTGCCACCAATAACCCAGAACTGCTCGTTTCTCCACCAGTCCTCGATGCCGACACCACTCCATCGGAGCTCCAATATACCCGTGGCAAAGATGGAGGCAAACATAAGAATAAAGAACGTCCCAGCATAATTACTGATCTGCATGTCAGAAAGAATATATCAACATCAAAAAAAATTCTGACACAAAGACACCTGATTGTGAGGGTTTTAGCAATGCGAGATTTAACAAGAGGAACAAAGCTCTGCAGAAGTAGGATGATCAGCCAAAACATTTTTCGCTCATGGTCATTAACAACATATCAAGTGACATAATGCAGATAACAATAACGCGGAAGGGTTTCTTGTTACTAACCTCAGGAATGATAAATTTGTTGGTGAGGAGACAGATAGCAGGAAGCACACAATAGGCAATAAGTGGGAGGGATGTTATTGGATAAACAATGGTGTTGATGTAAGCCACCCTCTCCAGAAGTTTCAACCGCCCACCGTAGTTGTACCAGATAGGACAATGTCTGCTAAACAGAATTTCAACTGACCCAAGAGCCCATCGGAGAACTTGATTAAGTCGGTCAGAGAGATTGATTGGTGCAGAACCCTTGAAACAAGGCCGTGGTGGCATGCAGTAGATTGATATCCATCCTCTTGCGTGCATTTTAAACCCAGTAAGAATATCTTCAGTAACTGAACCATAGATCCAGCCAATCTGAAACAACATAAAAGAAAATCTCACTTCCAGTTTCGTATCTCAGCATAAGACTTAGAGAAAAGAATAAGGAAAACTATGACTCTCACACTAACCTCTTTTCCCCATTCGGTTTTGTCCTCATATCCACAGCTGATGACATGGATGGCTTCCTTTAGTAGGGAAGCTGGATTCGTTGAAGGTGGTATGCCTCCTTGAGTCATAAAGGTGGATGCAGTAAATATAGGAGACTGACCAAATCGTTTCTCCAATCTCTTCTGGGACATAAGCATGGACCTTTCATCCTCATAACCTGATGAGATCCAGAAAGAGTGATTAGTTGAAGCAAGTCATAGCTCAGAATCTCAAGAACCAAAAGGAAGACTAAATAGAAGCATAATATTGTAGGGATTCAGTATATACAGCGCTTGCTTTCAGATGCCAAGAATAAATGTAAGTAAAAATTGCAAGCACATACCTTCTATACCCTCTTCTATATCGTCCATGTTGAAGATGGGAGCAGAAGACTCGGTTCTCTTCATCATACGGTTTTTGTTATCCATATAGCTCTTGCTCTTTTTCTTTCTGCCACCACAGCAGCTCTTGACAACAATGTTAGGTTCCAAATCAGCCTCAGTTAATACAGGATCATAGCCATACAAGGCCTGCCTATTGAAACAGCATCCTGTCCCGACATACATTGGACCCTGAATGCCATCTAAACCTTTCATGTTGATCTGCAAAGAGGAAAAGCATGTAAGAGACAAGAAAGTGTTGTCGTCATGATGAACACAGACAGCACCAGACTTACATCAAAGAAAACTATGTTGCGATTAGCATATCGATCGTGCAAATCAATGCCGTCAAATCTTTGTGGAAATTGGACATAGCAAGTTTTCCTTCCTAGAGCGGGATCCATCATGAAGCACATTGCTTCTCTAAGAGCTTTGCTGCTATTGAAGTAGTGATCACAATCCACATTAAGAAGATAGGCACCATTTGTCAATACAGCAGATACACGAATCTGCCAACCAGCAAAAGGTATGTAATTGTATAATTAGCAACGAGCCAGATAAAATCCAATGCAATGTACATAAGTAAATTTGCAGAAGAGAACACATACCAGTGCATTCATCGCACCAGCCTTCTTGTGATGCTGGAAACCTGGTCTCTTTTCACGAGAGACATACACAAGCCATGGTAACTCATTACCTTCAGTGTCAAGGCCACCACTGTGCCCCAAGAACACCTGAATTCCACAAAAAGTAAGTTTAATACATAAGATTCAAATTAGGTCAACATTATTTTCAAGCGACAGACGCATTGAAGTAAAAGGTACCTGAATCATGCCAGGATGGTCCCTAGGGTTATTCCCAGGCCAAGCAGTGCCATCGGCCATGGTCCACCCCTCTTCAGGCACTTTTTGGGCTTTGGCAACAAGTGCATTGATTCGTATTTTAAATTCTTCATACTCTCTCTGAAACAAAGCATACCCCAAAGTTAATGTCCAAGCAGAATTTGGGGAAAGCAATCTAAGCATGTGGTTTGTAGCTTACCTTCATTGCTCGTCTTTCCTTCACAAAAGAAGGCTGGATTTTGTCCTTTAGGTAATCTATTTTTTGCTGAAAGTAAAACTCCGGGGCCCTTGGTTCAATGTTGTGCTTCTTGCAAAACGGAACCCACTTCCTAGCAAATTCTGCAGTTTCTGAGAGCGACTCGAATGTCAACATAGCCGAACCATCATCAGAAACATAGCATGACACTTTGTCAACAGGGTAATCCACAGCAAGAATGGACAGGACAGTATTTGCTGTGATCAGGGGAGGTTCCTTCAGTGGATCCACTGTACTGACAAAGATATCAATGGGACACAGCTGTGATGGCTCTCCCTCCCTATCATACCTGCGACATTAGATTACGCACCTCAGGACACATAATGTAAATGAAAGATGTTATGCTGCCAAAAATCATGAACAAATGTAGACCCATTTGTCGTAACTTACCTCAATGCAAGCCTGTCAAGGTATGTTTCACGGTTGATTGGATACCATTTTGGAAACTGATCTAGAAGCCAAGACAAGGCGAACCAAATCTCACAGATAACAGACACTAGCCATAATCCATAAGCATCACGCACTGGATGAGTGACACGATACTGGAAGAAGAAGCACAGGATGATAAGTCGGAGAATGATCACTATCCGGTAAAGGTTGAGCTGGTTTGCAGGAATAGGCACTATACGGCTCAGAGGTAGACGTGCATCATCAACCCTGCAAAGACAAAAGTACAGATATCTCAGTTTCATTGAGTCATTTCCAATCGAACAACAAAGTGTAACAACACTACAGGTAAAGCATAGTCAAGAGAAAAATTACAGATCCTAATCAACTCAGAAACATAAATTATCAGAATAGTCACTGATTATAATGGAGAAAGGTTATTTATACATTTGCATATCTTCGCCATTTGAGCCAGTTCCTTCCATGTCTCCTCCTCCTCTTGCATCTGGATATTTATTGGTCACCTGCATCATGTTTTTGTCCTGCTTAACCCTCCAGCTTTCAACTCTTTCCTTCCAGTCAACACTGTTAAGCCCATAGGAGTTCAAGTCCTTCGAAGGGTCCACAATCCTCACAGGAACTGATATCATAGTAGAGAAATGTTAATATTTTCATCAGATGAGCAAACAAATTGTCCAAAAGAAGCTATTTATGATAGACAGGAATATACCTGGGACACTTGGATCGACATAGCTTGATGTTGGGCTGCGGATAGAGTGGCGATCAGGGGAAGCATCAGGGATTTCACCGGAGATCTGGAAAAGATTTTCAATGCATTAATGCACAAGAGCAAGGGATTCTGACAGAAACAAGCTCAGCTTTCAAGAATGCATGAAAAAAAACAAGTGTCTGAATGATAGGTATTTACCTGTTGCCCACTTGTCAGCCGAGGAATACGATGATGAGGTTCATGGCGAGAGGATGAAGACAAATCAATGTCTTCTCCTTGACCCTGCAGCTGCCACTCTGGACCTTTGCCATTCCCTTGCTTATAGTTGAACTCATTGTCCAGGTCATCAACATCTTCTTCCTCCTCATCTCCCGGAACTCGGGGGCTACCTGAATTTTGTCAACGAGTGATGCATACATCAATTAGCATGACTTATAAACAAAAACATAAGAATATGAGGTGGATGGGTTTAATTTTATATGTCGAGCAACAAGCAGTATACCACAACTTTGGCTCATATAAAGCAAGCAGAAAGCAGACTTCCATATGTAATTCTCATACAGATCACATAACAAATCAACATGTTGTATAGAAACAAACCTTTCAGCCTCTTGTATCTGGTCTTGCACTGAGGACAGCATTTGACCCCATCCTTGCGTTCATACTCATAGCAAGGGCGGCAGACCGGGAAGGCGCACTCATTGCAGGCGACAAAGACATCGCCGGTGGCCGAAACGCCAACAGTGTCACCACATATCTGGCAGCCCTGACCACCCGCGCCTTTTACCTCCTTACCCTGCATCAGTAAGATCAAAACAAGGTCAGCACACACCCGTGCGAAATTACACAGCTTGCTAGGAGACACAGCAATCCCCCATGTACCATAATCGATCAGCAATAAGTCATCTTCTTGGCTTAAAGTTGAAACTATGATCCAAAATCGGGAATGGCATGAATAGTTTGATGTTAAGGTAAGGTAGACTGATCAGTCAATACTGAACATGGTCCCAATATATCGGTGAGGTCTGGAACAGATAATCCCCATGTCATGAATGGCATGTCATTGAGAGGAACAGTTTGCGGTTGTGGGTGTGGGTGTGGGTGTCGGTGTGTGGGTTGTGGATGTGGGAGTGTGGGTTGTGGGTTGTGGGGGGTACGGATAACCCCGACGCTGAACATCTCCCAATTGCTCCACCGCTCGTCAATTCCATACATGAAAAGGGCCACCATTAACGGACAGGGGAAATGCGGCAAGACTACGAATCCAACGCACGAGCACCCCCACAGATTCATGCGTAATCGGGGGAAATTCGAGCTGTTACACCTAACACCGCAACCTAGATCCACCGACTCGCCTTTCGCACCAGATCCACCGACGCGCGGACACGCGCACCGCATGAACGAGCCGTGACGAACAGAAATGGCGCCGACGAATTAAGGCACCGTACCGGGGCGGGCGCGTCGCCGTCGTGGCGGATCATGACGAACTCATTGCGATTGTGCGACCCCGCGACCATCCCCCGGTTGGCCGCCATCTTTCCGCTGCCCGGCCGCCCTCACACACCACCGGCGGCGGTGACGAAGGCGAGAGAGAGAGGCACGGAGAGGCCGAGCTGCCGCTCTAGATCCGAGAGGAATAGGTGGAGATCGCCACCATTCCCGGATACCCCCGCGCGCGAGCTCTCTCTCAGCTCGCTTCTGCAATGCTGCTGCCGCTGCTGCTCCTCCTCCTCCACTCCTCCTATCTTGTCATGGCAAAGAGAGAGAAAAAGTGTTGTCCTTTGTCTCCTATTTCAGCGATTCCCGGAAGCCACCTTTGTGTCTGCGACTGTGCACAGCGTGGGAGCGATGGAGTGTAAACAGCGCAGCTGGCTCGGCTCATGCTTTGCATTAAACTAACCCGTCTGGTAATCCGTTCTTGTCCCAATAATGGCGGTTGAGGCGCCGCTGTCAATGCCCGTCGGTGGCCTCTTTCTTTACTCCTCTGTTTCTGGTCTAACGAAATTTGATTGGGGGTCGGAATCTTCTTCGGTCTCGTAGCTCCGTGCATGGAAAAGGATTTGAGATTTGTCATCGCATTTCAACAACATTCGTTCGTTTATTTGTGGTAATGGTAGTATCGCCGGCGAGATGCATGAAAGTCAAGTGCCAAGCCCTCTACATAATGTTAAATTTGAAAAAATATCAGGAATTTAAAAAAAACTAAAATTTTGGATATCAAATCTGGGTGTCCATTCTACTCTCATGTTTAGTTTCGTGAAGAAATAAAATACTCCCTCCATCACAAAATAAGTGTCTTAAGTTTAATACTACAACTTATGTTGGGACCGGAAAGTACATGATATCTATGCATGGAAAAAGATTTGAGATTTGTCATCACAATTCAACAACATTCATTCTTTTTTTTTGTGATAGTGGTAGTATAACGTCCATGAGATGCATCGGAGCTCTCGGGTGCCAAGGTCCTTATATAATACTAAAAAATTCTTGAATATGCACGAGTGTGCATATCATATATTAAAAAAGAAAGGCAAATGATGTCTCCACCAGAAGTTTACAAATACATGTCCGTATGGCTTTTACTCCCATAAACACTCTACGTATACAAATATAGACCCTACTCCTCCCGACTAACCCACCTATGTAATCCACGCAGAAATGCATCCAACTTCCCTTTGAGCAGTCCTGTCGGAGCCCACACCTTACTCTCAGACCTCACATTGCCGATGAGCCTCTCAATCGATGGCGAAGCTGAAAGTGCTAGTTATCGACTAAAGGGGGGTGAATAGGCGATTTTTATGAAAGTATTCAATACACAGGGGTTTTGAAGACCAACGGTATAAATGAACCTATTGATATGCAGCGGAAGGTAGACTACACTAGACAGGCCATAGTCAAGTAAGTAATGAAGTGAAAGCACGAAGGCTATCAACAGCTAGGTAGTATGGATCAGGATGGAAGAAGGTATGAAGCCAAACAATAAACAGACTTTAAGCAGTGAAGACACTCAGATCATGCAAGCAGTCAATGACTTCACGAAGACAAACGTAAAGTAAAAGGAAGTGAAGGATAGAACCAGTTGCTTGGTGAAGACAAGGATTTGGTAGACCAATTCCAGTTGCTGTGACAACTGTATGTCTGGTTAGGGAGGCTGAGATTTAACTCAGAAGACCGCGTCTTCACCTTATTCCCCTTGAGCTAAGGACACACGTTCCTCGCCCAATCACTCTGGTAAGTCTTCAAGGTAGACTTTCAAACCTTCACAGACTTCGTTCGCCGGCAATCCACAATGACTCTTGGATGCTCAGAATGTGACGCCTAACCGGCTAGAGGATTCACAGTCCTCAAGTGTAACAAGTCTTCAGATCACGCGGACAGAAAGACTTTAGTGATGCCTAACACTCTTTGGCTCTGGGTGTTTTGGGCTTTGTCCTCGCAAGGATCTCTCTCTCAAATACTTCGAAGGTGGGTTGCTCTCAAACGACAAAAGTCGTGCACTAACTCTGAGCAGCCACCAATTTATGGTGTAGGTGAAAGTGCGTTATATCGACTAGAGGGGGGTGAATAGGCGATTTTTATGAAAGTCTTCAAAACGTGGAAGTTTCGAAGACAAACGATAGAAATAAACCTATTACCATGCAGCGGAAAGTAGACTACACTAGGCAAGCCATAGTCAAGTATTCAAGTGAGAGCACAATGACTAATAGCAACAATGCAGTAAGGATCAGGTAGGAAGATATTATGAAGCCAAACAGAACACGCAGTCACTTAGTGAAGACAAAAGATAGTGCAATCATACAATGACTTCACAAGGAGTAACAGTAAGTAGAGGGACGGGAAGGATGAAACCAGTGACTCGTTGAAGACAATGATTTGTTGGACCAGTTCCAGTTGCTGTGACAACTGTATGTCTGGTTAGGGCGGCTAGGTATTTAAACCTGAGGACACACAGTCTCGAACACCCAGTCCTGAACACGCAGCTCAGGACACCCAGTCCTCACCGTATTCCCCTTGAGCTAAGGTCACACAGACCTCGCCCAATCACTCTGGTAAGTCTTCAAGGTAGACTCCCAAACCTTCACAGACTTCGTTCACCGGCGATCCACAATGTCTCTTGGATGCTCAAAACGCGACGCCTAACCGGCTGAAGGATGCACAGTCCTCAAGTGTAATAAGTCTTCAGATCACACAGACACGAAGACTTAAGTGATGCCTAATTCTCTTTGGCTCCGGGTGGTTAGGGCTTTATCCTCGCAAGGAATTCTCTCTCAAAGGCTTCGAGGTGGGTTGCTCTCAAACGACAAAAGCCGTACACTAACTCTGAGCAGCCAACCGTTTATGGTTGTAGGGGGTGGGCTATTTATAGCCACTAGGCAACCCGACCTGATTTGTCCGAAATGACCCTGGGTCACTAAGGAACTGACACGTGTTCCAACGGTCAGATTTCAAACTCACACGGCAACTTTACTTGGGCTACAAGCAAAGCTGACTTGTCCGACTCTGGACAAGATTCGCTCTCATAGTCTTCACTCGAAGACATAGGTTTTGTTTAAGCATCACTTCAGTCATTCTGAATGGTTCTCTTGGACCCCACTTAATAGTACGGTGGTTCCTATGACTCAACAAGGAAGAGGAAAAAGAGCTACGAAAGATCTAAGTCTTCGAGCTCCACAGGCTTCATGCGATGTCTTCTCTTGTCATAGTCTTCAATGTGAATATCTTCATATACCACCTTTGACATCAATGTCTTCATAAATTTTTAGGGGTCATCTCTGGTAAGAAAACCGAATCAATGAGGGACTTCTACCTGTGTTATCCTGCAATTCTCACAAACACATTAGTCCCTCAACTAGGTTTGTCGTCAATACTCCAAAACCAACTAGGGGTGGCACTAGATGCACTTACAGTAGGGGTGGCTATTTATAGCCAGGGGAAACCCAACCTGATTTGTCCGAAATGACCCTGGGTCACTAAGGAACTGACACGTGTCCAACAGTCAGATTTCAAACACACGCGACGGCTTGACTTCGGCTACAGGTAAAGCTGACTCATCCAGCTCTGGATAAGATTTGTTCTCATTGTCTTCGCTCGAAGACTTAGGATTTGATTGAGCATCACTTCAGTCACTCTGATTTTGTTCACTTGGACCCCACTTAACAATACGGTGGTTCCTATGACTCAACAAATAAGAAAAGAAAATGACGAAGCAACTATGTCTTCGCACTCCATAGTCTTCATGTGCTTCTCATGTCATAATCTTCACTGTGAATATCTTCACAGACCACCATTGTCTTTAATGTCTTCACACATTTTTAGGGGTCATCTCTGGTAGGTAAACCGAATCAATATGGGACTACTACATGTGTTATCCTGTAATTCTCACAAACGCATTAGTCTCTCAACCAAGTTTGTTGTCAATACTCCAAAACCAACTAAGGGTGGCACTAGATGCACTTACAATCTCCCCCTTTTTGGTGATTGATGAAAAACCGGTTGAAGTTTTCAACGGGGATAAGAGTATGTGAAAAATTAAGGATTAAGGCATTGTCTTCATAATTAGCAAAGGCTCCCCCTAAAGATGCGCATGTAAGTAGTTTGCTTTTGAATGCAGATGCACATGGCAGGTTTTACTTTTGGAGATCCCTTTCAACTTATGAAGACAATTCATCATGCATATATAAAGAGATAACGAAGATAATGACATGCATAATGAAAAATGGACGTCTGCGGAATGACTTCATGCGGAATTTATTATTGCATCACAAGATAGCAGAAAAAGTAGCAAACGGCCATCGAGTTTAAGTGTTACAACTCAAAAAACCAAATGTTTCAAAAGACAAGAGTTATAAAGACTTAGCAAAAATAATGCAACCACCCAATAAGGACCCGCTTGAAGACTATCAACTCATAAGCTTCTCCCACTTTTGTCAGTAATGACCAAAAAGGTTTGAAGACATAGAGTATCTACGCGTTCCCATCAGGAGTAGATGAAGGAGCAGGGTCGACGTTGGAGATCGGTGGTGCAAACGGGCCTGATGCAGTGTTGAGATGTAGTGCAGCCATGGTTGGCGAAGTGGCGTCCTCTTCTTCATCAACGACTCTCGCAACAACAGTTGCAGCCGAATATGAACGCTCAGAATCTTCAATTGAGGGACTATGGCGCCAGCTTGCATTTTGTGGAGGCCTGGAATCAAACTTGAAGTTCTTAGTGGAGCCATCTTCACGAAAGATCGTCTTCAGGACAAAGCATGAGACTCTTCCAGTACCGTCGACAGGCTTCATGGGCAACAAATGAGTTCTTGGTGGCCAAGTTTCAAATGCGATTGACATCCACCAAGATACTCTGCATCTGACGCTTTAGCCAGTCATGATGCTTATCCTGCCTCTGATGCAAGGCCACAAGAAGCTCTCGATCATTGAGTACACGAGATCTCTTTCGAGGCCTTTGGGCAACCGTACTTGCAGTGGCTTCGGTGTTGGCACGATGTGGCACTCTCATATTCCCAGCCAGAGGATAAGTAGGGGTTGCAACATTGGGGACAAGAATTCCCTCCATTGGTTGTGAGAAGCTTTGATGATCAGCATTATGAAGATGTAGAGGCTTCTTGGTAGGCTCAGGGTAGATGGCTTCAATGGACAGATCAACCTCAAGAAGAAAAACAAGATGGTTGCACGCTGAGGGCTGATAGTCAATAGTAGAATGGAGCTTGATCAGGCGCATCACCCATGGAGCATAGAATTTTAGGCCAAACAGAATCCCAGATGCAGCGAGTTATCTGATGAAGAAATCCTGGGTATTGAATCTGATGCCAAAGTCTTCATGGCTCCTTCAAGTTTGGCTTCAGAAGAATGTCCCTTGATTGGCCATAGAGTACGCCTCAGAATGTGGTATACTATGCGGGGTAAGTACTCGAGGTCTTTCATGAAGAATTCTTTGGGGTATTCAGCATCTTGAGGCAATGACTTCATCATACTGAGCATCTCACTCATATTTGGCTCACGCCTCTGGAAGATACTCTATAGTTCATCTCGATGACGCTGACAGCCAGGCTCGTAGAACTCACCTAGAGTGGGCAGGGAAGTAAGCTCGATGATGTCTTGAGCTTTGGCTCCATGATGCACATCACCTGTCATCCACTCAAGAATCCATGTCTTCATATCCCTGTTGTAGCCATGAATATGAAGTGTAGCATAGAACTGCAGTAGAAGCTCTTCATTCCAGTGCTCTTTGTCTGTCACAAATGGCAGAAGACCAACATCCCTAAAGCAGTTAAGCGCTTCTTCAAGACAGGGCAGCCCAGCAATAGCTTCACAGTCAAGACGCATGTGTGGAAAGATTCGCTCTTGATTTTATAGAATGCAGGAGTAGTAGTTGCGCTGCTGATGGCTCCAGAATCGATCGGAAGAGATCTTTGGCTTCGAGTAGGGATTCTTGGCACCGTCAAAGAAGGTGTTGTGGGCTCTGAAGCTGTGCACGTTAAAAGAACCTGGTGTAGTTGCAACACCTGGAAGCCTTGGCAGCCGTGGCTTGGGCTTCTGAACTTGTGGCCTCTACTCCTGATAGTCATACTGTGGTCCGGGAGCAGTGGGAGGAACCATAATAGGCCATCTAACTGTGACAAGCTAACCATGATCATAGTCATGTTCCATGGTGTGAGGCCTTGGAGGTGGAATAGTGACTTCAGCTTCCACATTGGCTTCAGGCTCCACATGAGCTTCAGCCATGACTTGATCAGGCTCCACGGTGTCATTGGCTTCAGTGGTGTTGTTTGTGGCAGCCTCGGTGTTTTGAACCTCCGTTTGTTCAATAACAGGAGGTTCGGGCATAATCACATTCTCCTCGAGAATGACTTAATCAGGAGCAAGGGGTGTGGCAACTCTTTCTTCTTCTCGTGCTTCTTCATTATCTTCATCGGCTGATGCAGCCAGAATGTCTTCAGCATCTTTGGCTTCAGACTCAGAGACATTCACATTAGGGGTGGCTTCAGGAAACACTTGACGTGCTACTAAGCTTTGTTGCACCTCCCCTTCTGAAATGCTCGACATGGCGACCTGTGGCCTAGGGCCTTTGTGAAGCCTGTGAAATGCGGGTGACGCCTCTAGTGATGGAGTGGTCTGCACCATGTAGTTGTCGTCGTCAAGCACCGGAGTGGTGACTTGAGGAGTTGGTGTTATTGGTGTCTCATCATGGATGGGGGTGTCTTGCTGAGTGCGCTCGACCCATGAGTCATCCTGAGCGATTAGCGTCAAAGGATGACCAATGCTGATAAGTTCACTGTTCGTAAGAACAGGTGATGATACCGACTGGGGATCGAGCTGAGGAAGGAATACATCATCATTAACATTGTCTTCATGACCAATGTCTTCAACTGTGATGGGGTCAACAGCTGGAACTTCTTCATCTTTAGGAGCCTTTGTGGAAGCAGGCTCATGGATCACAAGACGTCGCTCTTGGTTGGTGGAGGCTGGACGAGCAACAAAAATGGGGTCAACGATGAGGGGCTCAGAGGCCAAAGCACACTCTTTCTTGGATGACTTTGTCTTCAATTTATTCTTTGATGGGGCATCATCAGACGCATCCTTGTGCTTGCATTTCCTAGCTTCGGCTTCAGCTGCCCTTGTCTTCTTCAGCTCTGAAGCTGCTGAGGTGACCTTAGGCTTCGAGCCTGTCATACTGGCAGGGAAGACAATGTGAGGTTCTTCCTACCTTGGTACTTCACTTTGGGCTTCAGCAAACTTCTTCTTTGCCTTGGCAGCCATTCTGGGGTCGATGCCAGGATGCCCAAGAGCTTTGCGCTTTTCAGCTTCATTGTGTGTTTGAACGCACTTCTGTGCGTAGTACTTCATGCGCTCACAAGAGTCTTTGTCTTCTTCCCTCTTCTTGTGAAACTCAGCCTTGAGGTCATCCATCGTTTTCTTGAAGATTTGCACATCAGCCACACTCGGTTTGGCCATGTGCTTCTTGAAGTGGGCCTTTTCATAGTCAATCTTGTTCTTGATCTCAACAATTTTCTTGGCCAAGGCCAGTTCATTTGTAATAGCTCCATGGAACGTGACGCTTATGTCCACAAGCAGCTAAAGATCATCAATATTGATGCTTTGGTCATTGAACCACTCATCGACGAAGTTGTTCAGAATGTCAACATCAAAGAGCGGCAGATCATTGAAGATCTCCGCCTCTTGCTTGCTCTTGATCATTTGGTCAAGTGCATCATCACCAAGATCTTCATCACTGGACAGATCAATGGTGTTTTCCTCATTGCGCAGAACGGCAACAGGAGTCAGTTCATGCCCAGAAATCTTCTTGGGCTTCTTGGTTTCTTGGACTTATCGGCCTTCTTGGGGACACGAGAAAAATCTTTAGACTGCACACTGGGTTTAGGAGGTGCAGTGGTCAATGGCTTCACAGTCGAAGCTTTTGGTGTGGCAGAGGGCTTCGAAGCTTTTGTCTTCTTCTTCTGCTTCGGTGGTGCTGGCGCATCTTCAGAATCTGCGTCATCAACAGATTGATCCACCATAGCCCTCTAAGCAGTGCTACCTCTTGAGCATGCGTTGGTTTTCCCTTGAAGAGGAAAGGGTAATGCAGCAAAGTAGCATAAGTATTTCCCTCAGTTTTTGAGAACCAAGTTATCAATCCGGTAGGAGACTACAAGCAAGTCCCCTAGTACCTGCACAGACAAACAAGAACCTCACAACCAACGCGATAAAGGGGTTGTCAATCCCTTCACGGTCACTTACGAAAGTGGGATCTGATAGAGATAAGAAGATAAATATTTTTGGTATTTTTGTGGTATAGATTGGAAAATAAAGATTGCAAAATAAATAGTAAACTAGAATTGTAGATTGAAAACTTATACGATGTAAAGTAGATCCGGGGGCCATAGGTTTCACTAGTGGCTTCTCTCAAGATAGCATGAATTATGGTGGGTGAACAAATTACTGCCGAGCAATTGATGGAAAAGTGCATAGTTATGATGATCTCTAAGGCAATGACCATGAATATAGGCATCACGTCCATGACAAGTAGACCGAAACGATTCTGCATCTACTACTATTACTCCACACATCGACCACTATCCAGCATGCATCTAGAGTATTAAGTTCATAAGAACAGAGTAACACATTAGGCAAGATGACATGATGTAGAGGGATAAACTCAAGCAATATGATATAAACCCCATCTTTTTATCCTCGATGGCAACAATACAATATTGTCGTTTCCCTTTCTGTCACTGGGATCGAGCACCGCAAGATTGAACCCAAAGCTAAGCACTTCTCCCATTGCAAGAAAGATCAATCTAGTAGGCCAAACTAAACCAATAATTCGAAGAGACTTGCAAAGATATCAAATCATGCATATAAGAATTCAGAGAAGAATCAAATAATATTCATAGATAATCAAGTTCATAAACCCACAATTCATCGGATCTCAACAAACACACCGCAAAAAGAGTTACATCGAATAGATCTCCAAGTAGATCGAGGAGAACTTTATATTGAGATCCAAAGAGAGAGAAGAAGCTATCTAGCTAATAACTATGGACCCGAAGTCTGTGTTAAACTACTCACACATCATCGGAGAGGCTATGGTGTTGATGTACAAGCCCTCTGAGGGAGTCCTGGATTAGGGGGTCTCCGGACAGCCGGACTATATCCTTTGGCCGGACTGTTCGACTATGAAGATACAAGATTGAAGACTTCGTCTCGTGTCCGGATGGGACTCTACTTGGTGTGGAAGGCAAGCTAGGCAATACGGATATGTATATCTCCTCCTTTGTAACTGACCTTGTGTAACCCTAGCCCTTTCTGGTGTCTATATAAACCGGAGGGTTTTAGTCCGTAGGACAACATACAATCATACCATAGGCTAGCTTCTAGGGTTTAGCCTCTCCGATCTCGTGGTAGATCAACTCTTGTAATACCCATATCATAAAGAATAAATCAAGCAGGATGTGGGGTTTTACCTCCATCAAGAGGGCCCGAACCTGGGTAAAACATCGTGTCCCCCGCCTCTTATTACCATCCGCCTTAGACGCACAGTTTGGGACCCCCTACCCGAGATCCGCCGGTTTTGACACCGACATTGGTGCTTTCATTGAGAGTTCCTCTGTGTCGTCGCCGTTAGGCTTCATGGCTCCTACGATCATCAATGGCGATGCAGTCCAGGGTGAGACTTTTCTCCCCGGACAGATTTTTGTATTCGGCAGCTTTGCACTGTGGGCCAATTCGCTTGGCCATCTGGAGCAGATCGAAAGTTACGCCCCTGGCCACCCGGTCAGGTTTGGAAGCTTAAACTACACGGCCGATATCCGTGGAGACTTGATCTTCGACGGATTCGAGCCCCTGCCTTGTGCGTCACACGGTCACGATGAGTACGATTTAGCTCTACCATCGGACAGTGTTCAGGAGATCGCACCGGCAGCCGCTCCGACCCTCGATTCGGAGCCACTTGCACCGTCCATGGACGGGTGGATGGACCCCGCCACGGAGGCCTTATCCTCAGCGGTGATCGAGCCGAACATCGACCTTACCCTGCACGAGAACCGTGTTGTCAAACTGCCGGGTCCTTCTCCGGCCACGGACTCCGAACCGCCTGCGCCCGTTCCTAGCGAACCCGATTGGGCGCCGATCATGGAGTTTACCTCTGTGGATATTTTTTAGCACCCGCCCTTTGGCGACATACTGAACTCATTAAGGTCTCTCTCCTTATTAGGAGGATCCTGGCCGAACTATGTCCGGCAGGATTGGGATGCGGATGACGAAGAAATTCGCTGCCCACCCACCACCCACTTAGTAGCCACTGTCGACGACTTAACCGACATGCTCGACTTCGACTCCGAAGACATCAACGGTATGGACGACGATGCGGGAGACGAAGAGGAACCACTGGCCACAGGGCACGGACAGCCACCTCATCATACAATATATACATGGTGGACACACCCAAAGAAGGCAATGGCGACGAGACAGCGGAGGACGACCCCTCCAAGAAGCAACCCAAGCGCCGACGTCAGCGGCGCCGCTCTAAGTCCCGCCAAAGCAAAAATGGTGATACCGGCACAGGAGATAATAGCACTCTGGATAGTGCCGAAGATGGCAATAATCCCCTCAAGCACGATTTAGGGCAGGAGGATGGAGAGGCCAGCCCTCCTGAGAGAGCGGCAGATGAGGAGGATAATAATTACATGCCTCCCTCCGAAGACGAGGCAAGCCTCGACGATGACAAATTCGTCGTGCCAGAGGATCCCGTCGAACAAGAGTGCTTTAAGCGCTAGCTTATAGCCACGGCAAATAGCCTTAAGAAGAAGCAGCACCAGCTTCAAGCTGATCAAGATCTGCTAGCTGACAGATGGACTGAAGTCCTGGCGGCCGAGGAATATAAACTCGAACGCCCCTCCAAGAGTTACCCAAAATGCAAGTTGCTACCCTGACTAGAGGAAGAAGCGTATGACGCGGCTGACCGGCCACCTCATGGCCGCGATAGAGAGGCATTCCAGCCAAAAGCTCAGCCTGCACCCCAACGCCATTCAAATAAAAAGGCATGGGGAAATACGCCAGACATGCGAGACGTATTGGAGAACAAAGCAAAACATGCAAGATCGATCTACGGATCACGAGGTCACGCCACTACGTGAGATGATAATCGTCACACCGGATACAGTAAAAGTAAATCCGGCCGGGCCGAGCACAGCGGGCAAGACTCATTGGAGCTGCGTCGCGATATAGCCCAGTACAGAGGCGCCGCACACCCCTTATGCTTCACAGACAAAGTAATGGATCATCAAATCCCAGAGGGTTTCAAACCCGTAAATATAGAATCATACGACGGCACAACAGATCCTGCGGTATGGATCGAGGATTTCCTCCTGCATATCCACATTGCACTCGATGATGATCTACACGCCATTAAATACCTCCCACTCAAACTCAAAGGACCAGCTCGGCATTGGCTCAATAGCTTGCCAGCTGAGTCCATCGGCTGTTGGGAAGATCTGGAAGCCGCATTCCTCGACAACTTTTAGGGCACTTATGTGCGACCACCAGATGCCGATGACTTGAACCACATAATTCAGCAGCCAGAGGAATCGGCCAGGCAATTCTGGACACGGTTCCTAACAAAGAAACATCAAATCGTCGACTGTCCGGATGCAGAGGCCCTAGCAGCTTTCAAGCACAACATCCGTGACGAGTGGCTAGCCCGGCACCTTGGGCAGGAAAAGCCGAAATCTATGGCAGCCCTCACGACACTCATGACCCGCTTTTGTGTGGGAGAAGACAGTTGGCTGGCTCGCAGTAATAACATATCAAAGAACCGGGGTACTTCGGATACCAAGGACGGCAATAGCAGGTCACGTCGCAACAAACATAAGTGTCGCATTAACAGCGACAATACCGAGGATACGACAGTCAATGCTGGATTCAAAGGCTCTAAACCCGGTCAGCGAAAAAAGTCATTCAAAAGAAGCACTCCGGGCCCGTCCAGTTTGGACCGTATACTCGATCGCTCGTGTCAAATACACGGCACCCCTGACAAGCCAGCCAACCACACCAACAGGGATTGTTGGGTGTTCAAGCAGGCCGGCAAGTTAATTGCCAAAAACAAAGATAAGGGGCCGCATAGCGATGACGAGGAGGAGCCCCGGCAGCCGAATACCGGAGGACAGAAGAGGTTCCCCCCACAAGTGCGGACGGTGAACATGATATACGCAACCCACATCCCCAAGAGGGAGCGAAAGCGTGCGCTCAGGGACATATATGCGTTGGAGCCAGTCGCCCCAAAGTTCAACCCATGGTCCTCCTGTCCGATCACCTTCGATCGCACGGACCACCCCACTAGTATCCGTCATGGCGGATTTGCCGCGCTGGTCCTAGACCCAATCATTGACGGATTTCACCTCACTCGAGTCCTTATGGATGGCTGCAGCAGCCTGAACTTGCTTTACCAGGACGCAGTGCGCAAAATGGGTATAGACCCCTCAAGGATCAAACCCACAAAAACGACCTTTAAAGGCGTCATACCAGGTGTAGAGGCCCACTGCACAGGCTCAGTCACACTGGAAGTGGTCTTCGGATCTCCGGATAACTTCCGAAGCGAAGAGTTAATCTTCGACATAGTCCCGTTCCGCAGTGGTTATCATGCACTGCTCAGGCGAACCGCATTTGTGAGATTCAATGCGGTACCACATTATGCATACCTCAAGCTCAAGATTCCAGGACCTCGGGGGGTCATTACAGTTAATGGAAACACAGAGCGCTCTCTCCGAACGGAGGAGCACACTGCGGCCCTCGCAGCGGAAGCACAAAGCAGCCTCTTAAGGCAATCCACTAGTTCGGCATTGAAGGACCCGGACACCTTCAAGCGCGCCCGGAGTAATCGGCAACAGGACCGCCTGGCACGTCCCGAGCTCGCATAGCAATGCAGCCCCCACCCCGACCCAAGCCACACGGCGAAACTCGTGCCGCGCGTACATAATTACGCATTAACAATACCATGGGCACAGGTAGGGAGGGGCACGATCACGGCACGCCCCAAGACGCGGCTTAAACCGCACTAGGGGCTTCCCGCTTTGTTATTTTTCTCTCTTTCAGGACATTAATCTCTGGAAACCTTGTCCGGCAACATGATTGTCAAACACATGATGCAGCAACCAAGGAGGCAGAAAGCTACATCACACCACAAAACTCCCAGGTGGATTACGATAACGAGTGAAATACTTGCTTTAATATTATTCCTCAGCTTGCCCTTGGAGGGGACATAGTCCTACTTTTTTCTTTTCGCACTACCTGTATCATTCCGCTTTAACGCACGTTGTTGAATAAACAACGCATTGCATTAAGGCTTTTATTGCATTCTTCTTTATATATATATATATATGTGTGTGTGTGTGTGTGTGTGTTCATTAATGACACCTTGCAACCGTACACTTTGGTACGACCAATACACCAGGGGCTTAAGTACCCCACAATATGGTGTGAGAAGTCCGAACACTTTCACAAGTGCGGCACCCCGAACTTATAGCATTATATGCATCAGCTCCGAATCATGTCTTTGGTCAATAGTTGGGTTTGCCCGGCTCCCATGTTTTGGTACCTTACGTTCCGCTATATCGGCTAAGGTAGCACTGGGAGAACTACTGCGATTGTGCCCCGGTTCTGCTGGGCTAAACACCTCAGTAGAGAAAGCTAAAACTGACTGTCATGATAAGGTGAGAGACTGGTCGCTGTTCGAGAGGTTTTCGAGTCCTTAAAGACTTATGCCGCTTAGAGCGAGGAGTCGGCCCTGTCCGACTTAAGGCGTGTATCGCGCCCCAGATTCGGCCTTCCGAATATTAGGGGCTTCGCCGAAATTTAAAATTATAGAATTCTATGGCTAAGTGAGAGTGATAACGCATTACAGTCCGATTGCCTTGTTCGTTGTGCTGAGCACCTCCCTCGAAGGACCCAAAAATGGGAACAAGAATGCTCAGGTTTATCCCGAACACCCCAGCACTCGTGGCATGGGGGCAGAAGCCGACGACTAGCCATCTCTCAGATTTGATAAACAGCCGCACAAAAGGTAATATTTTAAATTCAAACAAGCATTGCATAGCGCATATGAACAAGTTTTCATAAATACAGGATTACACGAGCGAATTTACTCGAATATTATATCTTTCGTGCACTCGTCCGCTACGAGACGAGCACCCTTCAGGACACCCTCATAGTACATCTCGGGGTGGCGATGCTCCTTGCCCTCCGACAGCCCTTCCTTGATCAACTTCACGGCGTCCAGCTTGGCCCATTGTACCTTCACACGGGCGAAAGCCCGGCGTGCACCTTTAATGCAAACGGACCGCTTGATAACTTCCAGCCATGGGCAGGCATCCACAAGCCACCTCACCAAGCCGAAGTAGCTGTTGGGAAGGGCGTCACCAGGCCATATCCGGACTATAAAGCCCTTCATGGCCTATTCGGCCGCCTTGTGCAGCTTGACCAGTTGCTTCAGCTGGTCGCTCATAGGTACTGGGTGTTCGGTCCCAGTATACTGGGCCCAGAACAACTTCTCCGTCGAGCTTCCCTCCTCGGCCCAGTAAAATTTGCAGCATCCGACACGCTGTGGGGCAAATCTGCGAATGCTCCTGGAGAGCTCCGGATTTGGGTAAGTAACAAGTAATTTACTTTCACATGCTTACTTTGCATATAGAATGCCTTACCCGCCACTATCTTCTTCATCGCATCAATCTCCTGGAGGGCCTTTTGGGCTTTGGCCTTGGCACTCTTTGCACTCTCAAGGGTCGTGGCAAGCTCGGACTCTCGCATCTTCAAGTCAAGCTCCAGCGCCTCGTGCTTCGTCACGAGAGCGTGGAGCTCTTGCTGCACCTCGCCCACCCGTGCCTCATGCCTTTCTCGCTCGGTGCGCTCCTTGGCTGCTTTGTCTTCGGCCTCGGATAGCGCTTGCTTCAGGGTCGCCACCTCGGTCGTGGCCCCTGGCAAATTTACGATGATCCTGTCATTTTGCAATCGCATTCTCTTTATACATATCCATAGACTAGGTACTACTTACCTTTGTTCTCCTCGAGCTGCCTCTTAGCAAGGCCGAGCTCTTTCTGGGACCCTTGGAGGTCCTGCTTCAGTGTAGCAACCTCCGCAGTCAGTGCGGTAGAGGCCAGCAGCGAAGCTTGCATACGCATATTGACATACTTATATTAGATTCCTGCGATATTGTTTGATCCTCCGCTCGGCTTTTCTTTGTGAACACCGAACAGAGCATCAGGGGCTACTGTCTATGCGGTAATATTTTTCGTATATTTTAAATACTGTCTATACTGAACCTTCTGGACAACCGCACTCATAATAGTGCAGTGCTCTTCGTCGATGGTAGCGCTGCGAAGCGCTCCCAGCAGATTGTCCGGTGCCTCTGGATGGACAGAGGTCACCAGCACAGGCGTCTTGCCCCTTTTGGAAGGAGGCCGCCTGCCCGAGTCCGGAACCGCTGGGGGTTCTGGCGCGATGTTCGGCTGAAGGCCGAACTCGTAGCCCTCGGGAACCTTGCTCCCTCTGCTCCCGGAGTCCGGAAGGTCGCCTTGAGGCGCCTCCGGGACTGTCTCTCCTCGACCCGGTGCCTCTTGAGACAATACCTCGGCATTGTCTGTAGGGCAAGGGGAGGTGGCAGTCGGAAGTGGATCGCTATCCATATCCGATGAGCCCAGGGAGCCGTCTGACGATACGTTGATACGGGCTCGTGGTGGTCTGCATAGTCATAATTCGGCGTTAGGAAAGGCAGTGCGACAAAGGTATGCTATGAGTTGCTCTGGCATCCGAATACTTACGACTTCACCAGGGGCTTGTCCCTGAGCAGCCACTCGTCTTCACCTTCGGCGGCGGTGGTGGAGTAGTCCGGAAGGAGAGTCCTTCCCTTCTTGGACCCTTCGGCCTCCCCAGTTGGGGCGGCCTTCCTTTTCTTGTCTCCCCCGGCTGGAGGGGGAGCATCTTCATCTTCCTCCTCGTCTTCGGGGGAGGAGTGCGTCACGGAGTTACCGGACGATGAGTCTGATACCACCTGGCACCGGGAACTCTTTCGGGTTCTCTTGGCCTTCTTGGTCTTCTCCGGCACCTTGTAAGGAGCCGGAGTTAGCATCTTCGTTAGGAGAGCATCTGCTGGGCCTTCGGGCAAAGGAGCCGGACAGTTGATCTATCCGGCCATCTCCTGCCAGTCCTGTCAAAGGTACGGGAGCTTAGATCCTGCATAGAGTCAAACTATGAAAAACGAGTATCCTGTAAGAGGTAAAATAGCTTACCACGCTGGCTTGGCGCTTCGCGCTGAATCCACGATCCTCGGTAGTGGGAGGGGGAACCTCGGCACCCTTGAATAGCACCTTCCAGGCATCCTCGTGTGTTGTGTCGAAGAGCCTGTTCAGAGTTTGGTGCTGGGCCGGGTCGAACTCCCACAAGTTGAAAGCCCGTTGTTGACACGGGAGGATCCGGCGGATGAGCATGACCTGGACTACATTGACGAGTTTGAGCTTCTTGCTCACCATGTTTTGGATACATGTTTGGAGTCCGGTCAGCTCTCCCGAACTACCCCAGGACATGCCCTTCTCTTGCCAGGAGGTGAGCCGCGTGGGGATGCCAGATCGGAACCGGGGGCCGCTGCCCATTTAGGGTCACGCGGCTTGGTGATGTGGAACCACCCCGATTGCCACCCCTTTATGGTCTCCACGAAGGAGCCCTCGGGCCATGTGACGTTGGGCATCTTTCCCACCATGGCGCCTTCGCACTTCGCCTGGCGGCCGCTCACTACCTTCGGCTTGACATTGAAGGTCTTCAGCCATAAGCCGAAGTGGGGCTTGATGCGGAGGAAGGCCTCGCACACGACGATAAATGCCAAGATGTTGAGGATGAAGTTCGGGGCCAGATCGTGGAAATCCAGGCCGTAGTAGAACATGAGCCCCCGGACGAATGGGTGGAGAGGGAATCCCAGTCCGCGGAGGAAATGGGTAAGGAACACTACCCTCTCATGGGGCCTGGGGGTGGGGATGAGCTGCCCTTCATCTGGGAGCCGGTGCGCGATGTCGTTGGGCAGGTATCCGGCTCTCCTCAGCTTCTTGATGTGTCCCTCCGTGACAGAGGAGACCATCCACCTGCCTCCCGCTCCGGACATGGTTGGAGAAGGTTGAGGTGGGAAGTGCGGACTTGGGCGCTGGAGCTCAAGTGTGCGAAAATGGATGAGCAAAGGAGGAAGAAGGCGTGGATGAAAAGGTGAATCCTTGTCCCTTTATATGGGCGGCCAAAACTATGCGCCCCCACTAGCCTGGTAAAACTCGCTTATCCCCCAAGCGTTGTAATCGATGGTGCGGTTGGGTTACCCACACCCGTATTGATGAGAATCCCGTAATGAGGGGGACACGATCTCTGCTTTGACAAGACGTGTCAAAAAACCGCCTCGCGTTATGTCCGGGGCTAGTTAAAGGAAACGGTTCGAATAATCATCGGGCCATTGCATAACATCATGTTGCCAAAACAAGTCAGCAGATTAGATTTGTGGAAATATTATTCTCTCTACGGTGGAATGTGGAACTTATTTTGCAGGGTCGGACACTAGATTTGTATTCGAATTTTTCCGTCTCCGAACAGCCGGACTATATCCTTTGGCCGGACTGTTAGACTATGAAGATACAAGATTGAAGACTTCGTCTCGTGTCCGGATGGGACTCTACTTAGCATGGAAGGCAAGCTAGGCAATACGGATATGTATATCTCCTCCTTTGTAACCGACCTTGTGTAACCCTAGCCATTTCCAGTGTCTATATAAACCGGAGGGTTTTAGTCCGTAGGACAACATACAATCATACCATAGGCTAGCTTCTAGGGTTTAGCCTCTCCGATCTCGTGGTAGATCAACTCTTGTAATACCCATATCATAAAGAATAAATCAAGCATGACGTAGGGTTTTACCTCCATCAAGAGGGCCCGAACCTGGGTAAAACATCGTGTCCCCTGCCTCCTATTACCATCCGCCTTAGACGCACAGTTCGGGACCCCCTACCCGAGATCCGCCGGTTTTGACACCGACACCCTCCATGATCGAATCCCCCTCCGGCGAAGCGCCGGAAAAGGCCTCAAGATGGGATCTCACGGGTACAAAAGGTTGCGGCGGTGGAAAAGGTGTTTCGTGGCTCTCCTTGAAGGTTTCAGGGTATAAGAGTATATATAGGCGGAAGAAGTAGGTCGGTGGAGCTGCGAGGGGCCCACGAGGGTGGGGGCGCGCCCTCCTGCCTCATGGCTTCCTCGCTGCTTTCTTGACGTCCACTCCAAGTCTCCTAGATCACGTTTGTTCCAAAAACGATCCCCGCGAAGGTTTCATTCTGTTTGGATTCCGTTTGATATTCCTTTTCCGCGAAACACTGAAATAGGCAAAAAACAGCAATTTGCACTGGGCTTTCGGTTAATAGGTTAGTCCCAAAAATAATATAAAAGTGAATAGTAAAGCCCATTAAACATCCAAAATAGATAATATAATAGCATGGAACAATAAAAAATTATAGATACGTTGGAGATGTATCAAGCATCCCCAAGCTTAATTCCTACTCGTCCTCGAGTAGGTAAATGATAAAAACATAATTTTTGATGTGGAATGCTACCTAACATAATTTTCAATGTAATTCTGTTTATTGTGGCATGAATGTTCAGATCCGAAAGAGTCAAGACAAAAGTTTAGTATTGACATAAAAATAATAATACTTCAAGCATACTAACTAAGCAATTATGTCTTCTCAAAATAACATGGCCAAAGAAAGCTTATCCCTACAAAATCATATAGTTTGGCTATGCTTCATTTTCGTCACACAAGAATGCTCTCATCATGCACAACCCTGATGAGAAGCCAAGCAATTGTTTCATACTTTAGTAATCTCAAACTTTTTTCAACTTTCACGCAATACATGAGCGTGAGCCATGGACATAGCACTATGGGTGGAATAGAATATAATGATGGGGGTTGTGTGGAGAAGACAAAAAAGGAGAAAGTCTCACACTGACGCGACTAATCAACGGGCTATTGAGATGCCCATCAATTGATGTCAATGCGAGGAGTAGGGATTGCCATGCAACGGATGCACTAGAGCTATAAATGTATGAAAGCTCAACAAAAGAAACTAAGTGGGTGTGCATCCAACTTGCTTGCTCACGAAGACCTAGGGCATTTGAGGAAGCCCATTGTTGGAATATACAAGCCAAGTTCTATAATGAAAATTTCCCACTAGTATATGAAAGTGACAATATAAGAGACTCTCTATGATGAAGATCATGGTGCTACTTTGAAGCACAAGTGTGGAAAAAAGGATAGTAGCATTGTCCCTTTTATTTTCTTTTTTGGCCTTTCCTTCTTTTTTATTTGTCTTTTTTACTTTTTGGGACAATGCTCTATTAATGATGATCATCACTCTTCTATTTATTTACAACTCAAAGATTACAACTCGATACTAGAACAAAGTATGACTCTATATGAATGCCTATGGCGGTGTACCGGGATGGGAAATGAATCAAGAGTGACATGTATGAAATTATGCATGGTGGCTTTGCCAAAAATACGATGTCAACTACATGATCATGCAAGGCAATATGACAATGATGAAGCGTGTCATAATAAAAGGAACGGTGGAAAGTTGCATGGTAATATATCTCGGAATGGCTATGGAAATGCCATAATAGGTAGGTATGGTGGTTGTTTTGAGGAAGATATAAGGAGGTTTATGTGTGATAGAGCGTATCATATCACGGGGGTTGGATGCACCGGCGAAGTTTGCACCAACTCTCAAGGTGAGAAAGGGCAATGCACGGTACCGAAGAGGCTAGCAATGATGGGAAGGTGAGAGTGCGTATAATCCATGGACTCAACATTAGTCATAAAGAACTCACATACTTATTGCAAAAAATCTACAGGTCATCAAAAACCAAGCATTACGCGCATGCTCCTAGGGGGATAGATTGGTAGGAAAAGACCATCGCTCGTCCCCGACCGCCACTCATAAGGAGGACAATCAAAGAAACACCTCATGCTTCAAATTTGTCACACAACGTTCACCATACGTGCATGCTACGGGACTTGCAAACTCTAACACAAGTATTTCTCAAATTCACAACTACTCAACTAGAATGACTCTAATATTACAATCTTCATATCTCAAAACAATCATCAAGTATCAAACTTCTCATAGTATTCAATGCACTCTATATGAAAGTTTTTATTATACCCATCTTGGATGCCTATTATATTAGGACTAATTTTATAGCAAAAGCAAATTGTCATGCTGTTCAAAAGGACTCCCAAAATAATATAAGTGAAGCATGAGAGATCAATAATTTCTATAAAATAAAACCACCACCGTGCTCTAAAAGATATAAGTTAAGCGCTAGAGCAAAATTATCTAGCTCAAAAGATATAAGTGAAGCACAAAGAGTATTCTAATAAATTCTGATTCATGTGTGTCTCTCCAAAAGGTGTGTACAGCAAGGATGATTGGGGGAAGATAAAAAGCAAAGACTCAAATCACACGAGACGCTCCAAGCAAAACACATATCATGTGGTGAATAAAAATATAGCCTCAAGTAAAGTTGCCGATGGACGAAGACGAAAGAGGGGATGCCTTCCAGGGCATCCCCAAGCTTAGGCTTTTGGTTGTCCTTGAATTTTACCTTGGGGTGACTTGGGCATCCCCAATCTTTGGCTCTTGCCACTCCTTATTCCAAAATCCATCAAATCTTTACCCAAAACTTGAAAACTTCACAACACAAAAGTCAACAGAAAATCTCATGAGCTCCGTTAGTATAAGAAAACAAACCACCACTTTAAGGTAATGTAATGAACTCATTATTTATTTATATTGGTGTTAAACCTACTGTATTCCAACTCCTCTATGGTTCATACCCCCCGATACTAGCCATAGATTCATCAAAATAAGCAAACAACACACGAAAAACAGAATGTGTCAAAAACAGAACAGTCTGTAGTAATCTGTAGGTTTCGAATACTTCTGTAACTCCAAAAATCCTGAGAAATTAGGACATCCTAAATAATTTGTATATTGATCTACTTCAGTTAGAATTGGTATTTTATCGCTCTCTGGTAAAAAACTGAAAATTATTCTCGTGAGCGCATACTTTCTGTTTTTTCAGCAAGATCAAACAACTATCATCCAAGAAGATCCTAAAGGCTTTACTTGGCACAAACACTAATTAAAAACAGAAAAACACAATCATAGCAATAGATAGATGATTTATTTATTACTAAACAGGAACAAAAAGCAAGAAACAAAAATAAAATTGGGTTGCCTCCCAACAAGAGCTATCATTTAACGCCCCTAGCCAGGCATAAAGGCAAGAATAGATCTAGGTATTATCATCTTTGGTATGCAATCCATAAGTGGCTCTCATAATAGATTCATAAGGTAATTTAATTTTCTTCCTAGGAAACTGTTCCATGCCTTTCCTTAATGGAAATTGAAATCTAATATTTCCTTCTTTCATATCAATGATTGCACCAATCGTTCTAAGGAAAGGTCTACCAAGAATAATAGGACAAGTAGGATTGCAATCTATATCAAGAACAATAAAATCTACGGACACAAAATTCATATTTGCAACAAGAAGAACATCATTAATCCTTCCCATAGGTTTCTTAATGGTGGAATCTGCGAGATGCAAATTTAAAGAACAATCATCAAATTCACGGAAACCTAACACATCACACAAAGTTTTTGGAATCATGGAAACACTAGCACCCAAATCACATAAAGCACAACATTCATGATCTTTAATATTAATTTTAATAGTAGGTTCCCACTCATCATAAAGTTTTCTAGGGATATAAACTTCTAATTCAAGTTTTTCTTCATACGATTGCATTAAAGCATCAATGATATGTTTAGTAAAAGCTTTGTTTTGATCATAAACATGAGGAGAATTTAACATGGATTGCAACAAGGAAATATAATCTATCAAAGAACAATTATCATAATTAAATTCCTTGAAATCCAAAATAGTGGGTTCATTGCTATGTAAAGTTTTGACCTCCTCAATCCCACTTTTACCAATTTTTGCATCAAGATCTAAAAACTCCGAATCATTGGGACGCCTTTTAACTAAAGTTGACTCATCTGCAATCCCATCTTTATCAAGATTCATATTGGCAAACAAAGACTTAATAGGAGACACATCAATCACATTTAGATCTTCATCATTATTATCATGAAAACTAGAAGAACACGCTTTTACAAAGCAATCCTTTTTAGCACGCATCTTAGCGGTTCTTTCTTTGCAGTCACCAATGGAAATTCTCATGGCTTTGAGAGACTCATTGATATCATGATTAGGTGGAATAGATCTAAGTTTCAAAGAATCAACATCCCGAGAAATTCTATCCACGTTCCTAGACAACTCATCAATCTTAGGGATTTTTTCTTCAAGCAAGGCATCGAAATTCTTTTGAGAAATCATAAATTCTTTAACACTAGTCTAAAAATCAGAGGGCATCTTATTAAAATTTTCATAAGAGTTCTTGTAGGAATTACCATAATTATTAGAGGAATTACTAGGGAACGGCCTAGAATTAAAATTTCCTCTATACGCGTTGTTACCAAAATTGTTCCTACCAACAAAATTCACATCCATAGATTCATTATTATTCTCAATCAAAGTAGACAAAGGCATATCATTAGGATCAGAAGAAACACTCTTATTAGCAAACAATTTCATAAGTTCATTCATCTTTTCACTCCAAACATTAATCTCTTCTATCACATGAACCTTTTTACTAGTAGATCTTTCGGTGTGCCATTGAGAATAATTAACTATAATATCATCTAGGAGTTTAGTAGGTTCTCCTAAAGTGATTTCCATAAAAGTGCCTCCCGCGGCCAAATCTAAAAGATTTCTAGAAGCAAAATTCAATCCAGCATAATTTTTTTGTATAATCATCCATAAATTCAAACCATGTGTAGGGCAATTACGTATCATTAATTTCATCCTTTCCCAAGCTTGTGCAACATGCTCATGATCAAGTTGCTTAAAATTCATAATATCGTTTCTAAGAGAGATGATCTTAGAGGGAGGAAAATACTTAAAGATAAAAAGCATCTTTGCACTTATTCCATGAATCAATACTACTTTTAGGCAAAGAAGAGAACCAAGTTTTAGCACGATCTCTAAGCGAAAAAGGAAATAGCTTCAATTTAACAATATCATTATCCACATCTTTCTTCTTTTGCATATCACAGAAATCAACAAAGTTGTTTAGATGGGTAGCGACATCGTCACTAGGAAGGCCAACAAATTGGTCTTTCATGACAAGATTCAGCAAAGCGGTATTAATTTCACGAGATTCAACATTGGTAAGAGGAGCAATCGGAGTGCTAATAAACTCATTATTGTTGGTATTGGAAAAGTCACACAATTTAGTTTTATCTTGAGCCATCGTGACAAACAATCCAACACACAAGCAAACAAGAAGCAAGCAAAAAGAGGCGGACGGAAAAGAGGCGAATAAAACAACAAAGGTGAAGTGGGGAGAGGAAAACGAGAGGCAAATGGCAAATAATGTAATGCGAGGGATAAGGGTTTGTGATGGATACTTGGTGTGTCTTGACTTGGCGTAGATCTCCCTGGAAACGGCGCTAGAAATCCTTCTTCCTACCTCTTGAGCATGCGTTGGTTTTCCCTTGAAGAGGAAAGGGTGATGCAGCAAAGTAGCATAAGTATTTCCCTCAGTTTTTGATAACCAAGGTATCAATCCAGTAGGAGACTACACACAAGTCCCCTAGTACCTGCACAAACAAACAAGAACCTCACAACCAATGCGATAAAGGGGTTGTCAATCCCTTCACGATCACTTACGAAAGTGCGATCTGATAGAGATAATAAGATAAATATTTTTGGTATTTTGTGGTATAGATTGGAAAATAAAGATTGCAAAATAAATAGTAAACTAGAATTGTAGATTGGAAACTTATATGATGTAAAGTAGACCCGGAGGCCATAGGTTTCACTAGTGGCTTTCTCAAGATAGCATGAATTACGGTGGGTGAACAAATTACTGCCGAGCAATAGATAGAAAAGCGCATAGTTATGATGATATCTAAGGCGATGATCATGAATATAGGCATCACGTCCGTGACAAGTAGACCAAAACGATTCTGCATCTACTACTATTACTCCACACATCGACCGCTATCCAGCATGCATCTAGAGTATTAAGTTCGTAAGAACAGAGTAACGCATTAGGCAAGATGACATGATGCAGAGGGATAAACTCAAGCTATATGATATAAACCCCATCTTTTTATCCTCGATGGCAACAATACAATACGTGTCGTTTCCCTTTCTGTCACTGGGATCGAGCACCGCAAGACGGAACCCAAAGCTAAGCACTTCTCCCATTGCAAGAAAGATCAATCTAGTAGGCCAAACTAAACCGATAATTCGAAGAGACTTGCAAAGATATCAAATCATGCATATAAGAATTCAGAGAAGAATCAAATAATATTCATAAATAATCAAGTCCATAAACCCACAATTCATCAGATCTCGACAAACACACCGCAAAAAGAGTTGCATAGAATAGATCTCCAAGAAGATCGAGGAGAACTTTGTATTGAGATCCAAAGAGAGAGAAGAAGCCATCTAGCTAGTAACTATGGACCCGAAGGTCTGTGGTAAACTACTCACACATCATCGGAGAGGCTATGGTGTTGATGTAGAAGCCCTCCATGATCGAATCCCCCTCTGACGGAGCGCCGGAAAAGGCCCCAAGATGGGATCTCACGGGTACAGAAGGTTGCGACGGTGGAAAAGGTGTTTCGTGGCTCTCCCCGAACGTTTCATGGTATAAGAGTATATATAGGCGAAAGAAGTAGGTCGGTGGAGCTGCTTGGGGCCCACGAGGGTGGGGGGCACGCCTGGCCCCCCTGGGTGCGCCCTCCCACATCGTGGCTTCCTTGTTGCTTTCTTGACGTCCACTCCAAGTCTCCTGGATCACATTTGTTCCAAAAACGATCCTCGCGAAGGTTTCATTCCGTTTGGATTCCGTTTGATATTCCTTTTTTGTGGAACACTGAAATAGGCAAAAAAACAGCAATTGGCACTGGGCTTTCGGTTAATAGGTTTGTCCCAAAAATAATAAAAAAGTGAATAGTAAAGCCCATTAAACATCCAAAACAGATAATATAATAGCATGGAACAATCAAAAATTATAGATACGTTGGAGACGTATCAAGCAACGATGTGAGAGAGGAGGCCACCGAAGTTGTGGAAGGGGCCGATGAAATTTGAATTGGCATCGCGCGTGCCATCAGCCCTTGGAGCAGATGGACCAGGGTTGAAGTTGAGTCCTAGATCATCCTTGTTCTTTATAGCTGACTCCTTGGCAAACTGATAGTTGCACTTGAACAGATTGTCTTCGTGACACCATAACATAGATGATGGGTCGACATTCTCAGGCTTCGGTCCTCAGACCATGCATGGGTAGAAGCCTTGAGCAATGGCTTCAGGCTTCAAATTTGGCTGCAGAGTCCTGTACAGGATATCACCCCATGGGCGCTTAATAGCGTTCTTCTCAGCATATTCGGTAGTGACGAAGTTGTATTTGAACCACTGTTCTGCGCAATATCTTTGAATCCATTGGATTCGGGTCTTGCGCTGATTGTAACTTTCTTCAGGAACTGACTTGTACAATTCATACAGATCGGGAGGCAGATCTAGAGTTGTATTGCCTCTGTGCTGCCTGCCACCTTTCCTGACAAATTTATCTGTGGCCATTATATTCAGACTGAATGGCTTCCTTCTACTGGTCAGACAAGAGCTGGCTTCAGGGGAGTGAATGTGATGCTGTAAGAACTCTGCAGATGAATGCAGACTATGAGAACCAAGGGATTCTCCCATGGACATGTACCTGTGACAGCATTAAAGGTGCGAGGGAAGGGGAAGAGGTCATATGCATTCTCAGAATATTTTAAAGATAAATCGGTTTGAAGACATTGACCTCATAGTGCGAAGACATTCACTTATTTGAAGAGAGTTGGTTCCAGATTTGTACGAATCCATGAATAAGTACAAGTGAGGAATCTAACTAGTTATGAAGCATAAGTGAATAACCTTAGCATAATATGAGATGCAGATAAAATCAGATATAGATTTGGAAGTGTAGAAACCACTTTTGGTCGAAGTGGATCGATTTGATGGATCAAAAGGCAGGAAAAAGAGGTTTATTTACTACTAACGAACTGCTAGACGAGGCAGAGTTTTGAAGCTGAGCATTTCAATCTCCCGTGCCCTAACTTGGCGACGGAAGACACCTACGGCGGCGGCGGAGAGGATGAGGTCTGCGGCTGGCATGAGGACGACGTCGAAGAAGTCGCGGCAGCTAAGCGCTTCGTCTCCGGCGTTGACGCGAGCTAGCGGAGGCACTAGGGTTTGTGCGAGGTGGCGAGGGGGAAGAAGTGATAATGACCGCAGTGTGTGTGTATTTATAAGGATAGGGACGACACAGCATAATTATGCGGGTGCCCCTGGCGGTTCACATCTGAGGGACATGTGGCCTGCATGCAACTTATTGGAGTTGTTCCATGTTCCCACACACGCCTGGATTGTCGGGTGGTCGTTCCGGCTTATCCGGTATTCAGGCAAAAAGGATATGTCATTTAAAACAAATTTAAATGTTTGTCTTTGTGTCTTCTGCTGACAAGGACTCAGAGAAGACATTTGACAGGTTTCAACAGAGTGCATATGACTTGGATAGATAGAATTTGAGGTAGAATCACAGAGAGGGTTAGAGTCCGATCACATTCACTTAGATCAGAAAATTCAAGAGTGAAGACATAGCTATAAGTGAATGATGTAGAGGATAGAACACACATATAAATTAGTATAAGACCAACTCAACATTGCGAAGATAAACTTATAAGTCAAATCAATGTTGAAGACAAACCAAATGCGAAGACTATGCAATTATGACGCCAAATGAAACACTTCAAAAAGAATTTGGTGGTGGCGTTAGCCATCGTATAGGAAGTATTAGACCCAGACACGGCGCACAATTATCGTGGCGCTCCAAAGTTAAATTCCACATTAATGTATTCACACTTAGAGTGTATGTCTTCTTTGATTGAAGAGATACGTTACTTCGTGTGTTGCACATTTAAGCCATCAACATGCATAAGCGTTAGGATGTGTGTCCAACTACATGACATTTGAGGATTCTAAGATATTTAGCTCACATCGCAACTTGCAAAACCTTTTCTCATCCAAGGGCTTTGTGAAGATGTCTGCCAATTGCTCTTCAGTGTTGACGTGAATGATATCAATATCCTCCTTCATGACATGATCTCTAAGAAAGTGATGACGGATCTGAATGTGCTTCGTCTTCGAGTGTTGAACTGGGTTGTTGGCAATCTTGATGGCGCTTTCATTGTCGCAGTAGAGTGGCACACACTTCAGATGTATGCCATAGTCCTTGAGAGTTTTCTTCATCCATAGAAGCTGAGCGCAGCAAGATCCAGCAGCAATGTATTCATATTCAGCAGTGGAGAGGGATACAGAGTTCTGCTTCTTTGAAGACCAATAGACAAGAGATTGTCCAAGAAAGTGACAAGTGCCAGATGTGGACTTGTGATTGAAGGAAATATGCCCTAGAGGCAAAATTATTATTTATTTCCTTATTTCATGATAAATGTTTATTATTCATGCTAGAATTGTATTGACCGGAAACTTAGTACATGTGTGAATACATAGACAAAACAAAGTGTCCCCAGTATGCCTCTACTTGACTAGTTCATTTATCAAAGATGGTTATGTTTCCTAACCATAGACATCTGTTGTCATTTGATGAACAGGATCACATCATTAGGAGAATGATGTGATGGACAAGACCGATTCGTTAGCTTAGCATTATGATCATTACAGTTTCATTGCTACTGCTTTCTTCATGACTTATACATGTTCCACAGACTATGAGATTATGCAACTCCCGAATACCGGAGGAACACCTTGTGTGCTATCAAACATCACAACATAACTGGGTGATTATAAAGATGCTCTACAGGTGTATCTGATGGTGTTTGTTGAGTTGGCATAGATCGAGATTAGGATTTGTCACTCCGTGTATCGGAGAGGTATCTCTGGGCCCTCTCGGTAATGCACATCACTATAAGCCTTGCATGAGTTAGTTGTGGGATGATGCATTACGGAATGAATAGAGAGACTTGCCGGTAACGAGATTGAACTAGGTATTGAGATACCGATGATCGAATCTCGGGCAAGTAACATACCGATGACAAAGGGAACAACGTATGTGGTTATGCGGTTTGACCGATAAAGATCTTCGTAGAATATGTAGGAACAAATATGAGCATCCAGATTCCGCTATTGGTTATTGACTAGAGATGAGTCTCGGTCATGTCTACATAGTTCTCGAACCCGTAGGGTCCGCACGCTTAACGTTCTGTGATGATTTGTATTATGAGTTATGTGATTTGATGACCGAAGTTTGTTCGGAGTCCCGGATGAGATCGAGGACATGATGAGGAGTCTCGAAATGGTCGAGACGTAAAGATCGATATATTGGAAGGCTATATTCGGACATCTTAAAGGTTCTGATTGATTCAGGTATTTTTTGGAGTACCGGAGAGTTACGGGAATTCGTATTGGGCCTTAATGGGCCATACGGGAAAGGAGAGAAAGGTCTCAAGGGTGGCCGCGCCCCTTCCCCATGGACTGGTCCGAATTGGACTAGGTAAAGGGGGTGCCCCCTTCCTTCCTTCTCCTTCTCCCTTCCCTTTTCCTATTCCATGTGGGAGGTGGAATCCTACTAGGACTAGCGAGTCCTAGTAGGACTCCACACTTTGGGCGTGCCCTATGAGGGTCGGCCTCCTCCTCCCTCCATCCTTTATATACATGGCTAGGGGGCATCCCATAGACACACAAGTTGATCATTGATCCCTTAGCCGTGTGCGGTGCCCCCTCCACCATAATCCACCTTGATCATATCATCACAGTGCTTAGGCGAAGCCCTGCGACGGTAGCATCATCATCATCGTCATCACGCCGTCGTGCTGACGAAGCTCTCCCTTGACACTTAGCTGGATCGAGAGTTCATGGGACGTCACCGAGCCAAACGTGTGCAGATCGCGGAGGTGTAATACTTTCGGTACTTGGATCGGTCGATCGTGAAGACGTACGACTACATCAACCGCGTTGTCATAACGCTTCTGCTTATGGTCTATGAGGGTATGTAGACAACACTCTCCCCTCTCGTTGCTATGCATAACCATGATCTTGCGTGTGCGTAGGAAAATTTTGAAATTACTGCGTTCCCCAACAGTGGCATCCGAGCCAGGTCTATGCGTAGATGTTATATGCCTGAGTAGAACACAAAGGAGTTGTGGACGTGAGTATATACATATTGCTTGCCGTTACTAGTTCATTCTTGATTCGGCGGTATTGTTGGATGAAGCGGCCCAGACCGACATTACGCGTATGCTTACGCGAGACTGGTTCTACCGCCGTGCCTCGCACACAGGTGGCTAGTGGGTGTCTATTTCTCCAACTTTAGTTGAATCGGTTTCAATGAACAGGGTTCTTTCTGAAGATCAAAAAGCAATCACTATACCACGTTGTAGTTTTTGATGCGTAGGTAAGAACGGTTCCTTGCTCAACCCGTAGCAGCCATGTAAAACTTGCAACAACAAAGTAGATGACGTCTAACTTGGTTTTGCAAGGCATGTTGTGATGTGATATGGTCAAGACACAATGAGATATAAATTGTTGTATGAGATGATCATGTTTTGTTCAAGTTAGCGGCAACTGGCAGAAGCCTTATGGTTGTCTCTTTATTGCATAAGATGCAAGCGCCAAATAATTGCTTTACTTTATCGCTATGCGATAGCAATAGTTGCAAGAGCAATAGTTGGCGAGACGACCATGTGACGACACATTGATAGAGATCAAGATGATGGAGATAAGGCGTCATGCTGGTGACGATAGAGATCATGACGGTACTTTGGAGGTGGAGATCAAAGGCGCAAGATGATCATGGCCATATCATGTCACATGTTTTGATTGCATGTGATGTTTATCCTTTATGCATCTTATTTTGCTTAGTTCGGCGGTAGCATTATAAGATGATCTCTCACTAAATTTCAAAGGTATAAGTGTTCTCCCTGAGTATGCACCATTGTGATAGTTCGTCGTCCCGAGACACCAAGTGATGATCGGGTGTGATAAGCTCTACGTTCACATACAACAGGTGCAAGCCAGTTTTGCACATGCGGAATACTCGGGTTAAACTTGATGAGCCTAGCATATCCAGATATGGCCTCGGAATACTGGAGACCGAAAGGTCGAGCGTGAATCATACAGTAGATATGATCAACATAGTGATGTTCACCCTTGAGAAACTACTCCATCTCACGTGATGATCGGACATGGTTTAGTTGATTTGGATCATGTGATCATTTAGATGACTAGAGGGATGTCCATCTAAGTGGGAGTTCTTAAATAATATGATTAATTGAACTTTAATTTATGATGAACTTAGTCCCGATAGTATTTGCATAACTATGTTGTAGATCAATAGCTCGCGATGTAGCTCGCCGTTTATTTATGATATGTTCCTAGAGAAAAACTATGTTGAAAGATGATAGTAGCAATGATGCGGACTAGGTCCGTGATATGAGGATTATCCTCATTGCTGCACAGAAGAATTATGTCCTTGATGCACCGCTAGGTGACAGACCTATTGCAGGAGCAAATGCAGACGTTATGAACGTTTTGACAAGCTCGGTATGATGACTACTTGATAGTTTAGTGCACCATGCTTTACAGCTTAGAACCGGGACTTAAAAAATGTTTTGAATGCCACAGAGCATATAAGATGTTCCAAGAGTTGAAATTGGTATCTCATACTCATGCCCGTGTCAAGAGGTATGAGACCTCTAACAGTACTTTTCCTACAAGATGGAGGAGAATAGCTCAACGAGTGAGCATGTGCTCAGAATGTCTGAGTACTACAATCACTTGAATCAAGTGGGAGTTAATCTTCCCGATAAGATAGTGATTGACAAAGTTCTCTAGTCACGATCACCAAGTTACTAGAACTTTGTGATGAATTATAATGTGCAAGGGATAACGAAAACAATTCCCAAGCTCTTCGCGATGCTAAAATCGGCGAAGGTAGAAATCAAGAAAAGCATCAAGTGTTGATGGTTAACAAGACCACTAGTTTCAAGTAAAAGGGCAAGGAAAAGAAAGGGAACTTCAAGAAGAATGACAAGCAAGTTGCCACTCCCATGAAGAAGCCCAAAGCTAGACCCAAGCCTGAAACTGAGTGCTTCTGCTGCAAAGGAAATGGTCACTCAAAGTGGAACTGCCCTAGATACTTGGCGGATAAGAAGGATGGCATACTGAACAAAGGTATATTGGATATACTTGTTATTGATGTGTACTTTACTAGTGTTTATAGCAACCCCTCGGTATTTGATACTAGTTTAGTTGCTAAAGAGTAGTAACTCGAAACGGGAGTTGCAAAATAAACAGAGACTAGTTAAGGGCAAGGTGATGATGTGTTTTGGAAGTGATTCCAAGGTTGATAAGATCACCATCGCACACTCCCTTTACCTTCGGGATTAGTGTTGAACCTATAATAAATGTTTTTTGGTGTTTGCGTTGAGCATGAATATGATTGGATCATGTTTATTGCAATACGATTATTCATTTAAGTCAAAGAATAATTGTTGTTCTATTTACATGAATAAAACCTTCTATGGTCATACACTCACTACAAAAAAAGACACATCCATGACATTTTGGGCCGAACGAAATTTTTTCTGTCATACATATGACACTTCTATGACGATAATTGTGACAAAACCCGGTATCATCATAGATGTGGTGGGCTCCTACTTCTATGACAAAAAATCATGACAGAAAATGGGCTTTTCGTCCTGGGTGGGCCAGAGGTGCAGCTGCATGACATTCTTTGGGCCGTCCATGATGGAAAAAACCGTGGTAGAAGTGAGGGCGAGGAAAATTTCGGGGAGTTCCCGGTTACGGTGGGAGGTCGGGGGCCGAGCGATGCGCGTTTCTCTCGTACACGTACGCGCGTGTGTGCGAGGCATTGGCTCTAACTGAACCCGAGTGAGGCGTTGGGCTCTAACTGAACCCGAGCGATTGCACTGCAGGCTACATGTTACTGAACCCGAGCGATCGATCAATGGCTGTTAACTGAACCCGATCGAGCGATTCCTTCGCTACTGCTGCTAACTGAAGCCGATCGATGCTGCCTCTGTATGAACAGTGAGTGTTGCAGGGGGGGGGGGTTGGATGAACAGTTCCCGGTGGGGGTGGAAGAACACGACCCCGTGGTGTTGCCTCTGGATGAACAGGACCCCAATCGATCGAGCCGGTTGGGGCTGGATGAACAGGACCCCGTGGAGGGCTGGATGAACAGGACCACCCCGTGGAGGGCAGGATGAACAGTAGACGGTGGAGGGCAGGATGAATAGTAGCCCGTGGAGGGGTGGTTGAACAAGAGCCCGTGGAGAGGGCTGATTGAACAGTAGCCGGTGGAGTAGCGCGCGGTGGAGGCTGGATGAACAGGAGCCCGTGGATGAACAGTCGCAGGTGGAGGCTGGAGGAGGTCGATAGTGGATGAACAATAGCTCGTGGAGGCTGGAGGGGGTCGACGGTGGAGATGAACAGTATCTCGTGGAGTCCCATTTTGTGGTACGCCACACCCCTCCCGATGAACAGGACCCCGTTTCGACCGTAGCGCTCCAACACAAGTCCGTTTCCTCTGTTTTGCGGTACGCCACACCCCTCCCGATCAACAGGACCCCCGTTTCAACCGTACGAGGTCCGTTTCCTCCATTTTGCGGTACGTCAGACCCCTCCCGACAGGATCCCGTTTCGAACATGGCCGGTCGAACACAAAGTCGTTTCCTCTGTTCTGCGGTATGCCAGGCCTCGTTTTCATGGCATGTTCCGTCCAAACCCTCTCGATGAACACGATGCATTCCGTTGCCTCCCCATGAACACGACGCATTCTGTTGCCTCCCCATGAACACGACGACGACACTGTTTCTCCGTTCCGACCCAGCCATGTACACGAGCCCTGGCCGTACGTATGCGCGAGTAGGCGTTCGATACCCCGCCCGTATGTACACATACGTGGCCGTATTTTCTTTCTTGCACCCTGGCCGCTGTATGTACGTGTAAATGCTACGTGCGCGCCTCTACTACGACACGTGCGCGCCTCTACTACGACACGTGCGCGCCTCTACATCGACCAGTATATACGTACACGTTCGCGACCAGAATGACAATGCTACGTGCGCTTCGACCAGGTGGGTCCCGACTGTCAGGCACTTCCTTGCCTGCGAAGATGTAGCTGGTCGGTCCCAACAGTCAGGGGGCGAATCGTTTTTTTGCCCGGACGCACTTCCTTGCATGCGAAGATGTAGCTGGTGGGTCCCAGCAGTCAGGGGGAATTTTTTTTTCACGAATACAGTGGCCCGTCCGATGGGTCCCGCTGTCAGGTGGAGGAATAATTATTTTGCACGTAATAAGGAGGCACTTCCTTGCTGCGGCCGTGGACCCAGCTGTCAGCCTCTCCATGTACAGTCCACGTCCGATGGAAGCTGTTCCTTGACCATGTTGACCACACCATGCCGAGAGCACCAGGGCGGTGGACGACGGTGAGGCCTAGGAAGGGGACGACGCGGAGCCAGGGAAGACGCGACAGTGGATGCCCACGCGTAGAGGAGTACGAGGGTTCACTGGTTCCCTGCGGTGTGAGGCTGCCGTCGCCGCAGAATAACAGGGGGTGTGGGTGAGTAGAGGGATGGCCTAGCCAGCCGTGGGAGTAGTAGGGGGCGGTGAGGCCTCCGCCGCATCGCAGCCGGCCACGGGAGGCAGGAGCACGAGGCACGACCAACGCTGGTTTGGGCGGCTGGAACAAGAAGACCAGAGGTTGAAGAAGCACTACGGCCATTGGATGGACATCGTACGGTCACTGGAGCTAGAATCGTGCATATTGACTAAGTTGACAAAGCCCTCCGTCCCCGTCAACTTAGTAGGCCCACAAGTCAGCCTCCCACCAAGGTGGGTCCCAGCTAGCAGGGGGTATTCATTTTTTTGAGCGTAATAAGGAGGCACTTCCTTGCGTGCGAAGATATAGCTGGTGGGTCCGAGCTGTCAGCGACGGTAATGTTTTTTTCGCGAAATACAGAGGCCCTTTCGGTGGGTCCCTGATGTCAGGTGGAGGAATAATTATTTTGCGCGTAATAAGGAGGCATTTCCTTGCGTGCGGCCGTGGACCCAGCTGTCGGCCTCTCCACGTACAGTCCACTTCAGATGCATGTCGGTCGTTGACCACGTTGACCAGGCCGCGCCGAGAGCACCAGGGCAGTGGACGATGGCGAGGCCTAGGAAGGGAATGACACAGAGGCAGGTAAGAGTCGGCAGTTGTTTCCCACGCGGAGGGGAGTACGACTGTTTGAGGGTTTACTGGTTTGTCCGCCGTCGCCGAAGAATAACAGCAGGTGTGGGTGAGTAGAGGGATGGCTAGGCCAGCGATGGGAGTACGGTGGGGCGGTGAGGCCTGCGCGGCAGCAGAGCCAGCCGCGGGGAGGAGGGAGCAGACAGTCCTGCCGGCGCCTGTTTGAGAGGCTGGAGCAGGAAGAGCAGAGATTGAAGAAGCACGACGGTCGCTGGATGGCCATCCAACAGTCACTACTTGTGCGTCAACCTTTTTTTAGGAAAGCCTCAAATCTGTGGAAAACAGCATACGACCCATCTGCCATTATTTCTAATAATTTACAGCCCATGTGCTAATTATTAATGTTTTTTTGGAGCCCATATTCTTTTTGTTAGCATTACAACCCATATTGTGGCCACGGTTAAAAAATTATACGAAATTTTGCATATTTTGGTGCGGTCCAAACTGTTTTTAATCCCGAAATTTCGACTCACATTCAAACTGATTTTAAAAATAAATGTATATCAATATAAAATCCAACAAATTCTCCATGCATAAAAATTAATGTAATTTCAAATCTCGCAATGAAGAAAAGATATTTGAAACTAATTGCCGGTTTGATGTGTTTTAAAAATGTACAACCCATTTCTCATTACTGATGGGCCATTTTCTCGGCCAGCCGAATGAAAGCTCTCCTCGTCTTGAAAGATTTGCAGCCCAACAGGCCTGACAAAGCGACTTACTTGGCAAATCACAAAAAAACTGGGCTGTGGCCGTGGACCCAGCTGTCAGCCTCTCCACGTACAGTACTCTTCCGATGGAATGTCGTTGACCATGTTGACCATGCCGCGTCGAGAGCACCAAGGTGGTGGACGACGGCGAGACCTAGGAAGGGGACGACGCGGAGCCGGGGAAGACGCGGCAGTGGATGCCCACGCGGAGAGGAGTACGAGGGTTCACTGGTTCGGCTGCGGTGTGAGGCTGCCGTCGCCGCAGGGCCTGGCTAGCGGTGGGAGTAGTAGGGGGCGATGAGGCCTCATCGGCAGCACAGCCGGCCACTGGAGGCAGGAGCAGGCGGTCTCCCCGGCGCTGGTTTGGGCGGCTGGTGCAAGAAGAGCAGCGATTGAAGAAGCAGCAGGACCGTTCGATTCAAATCCAACGGTTACTGCTGCGAATCGTTTGTTGACTAAGTTGACAAGCCCTGCGTACGCGTCAACTTAGTAGGCCCACAGGTCAGCCTCCCAACCGGTGCGCCCCAGATGTCAGTGGGAGGAATCATTTTTTCGCGTAATAAGGAGGCAGTTGATTGCGTGCGGCCAGGCCAGCGGAGGGAGTAGGGTGGGCCGGGGAAGCCTGCGCGGCATCACAGCGGGCCACAAGAGGAGGGAGCAGGCAGTCCCGCCGGCGCTAGTTTAGGCGGCTGGAGCAGGAAGATCAGAGATTGAAGAAGCACGTCGGCCGTTGGATGGACATCCAACACTAACTGCTGCTAGAATCGTGTGTTCACTGACAAAGCCTTGCGTAAACAAGTCAGCCTCGAAATCTGTGGCGTGTACAACCCATTTGCTATTATTTTTATAATTTTTACTCATTTTCTAATTCATATGGAATTTATTGCAGCCCGTTTTCCATTTTTAGAATTGCTGGCCATTTTCTGGTCAGTACCAGGGTCAAAAAATTAACTAAATATGTGGGAAATTTTGAAAATTCGCAAATTTTTGCTGGGGAACGAAATATTCTTAATCCAAAAATTAATAGCCATACTAAAACAAATTTAAAAATAAATTAGTACTATGTCATGTTAAATCCAATGAAATACGTATAAGATATCAGTGAAGAACAAAAACAAAAAAAGAAACTTATATCCCATTTGCTATAATTTTTTTGGAATTTTCAACCCCTTTTGATATTACTTTTAACAGACATTGACCATACTCTTAAGCCAGGCCGGAATGCATCCCTCCTCATCTTGAAAGATTTGCAGCCCAGTAATTCGGAGAAAACAAATAGGCCTAGCTTGGGTATTCTTCAAAAAGAAATACTGGGCTACCTATTTTCCCAAAGAACTGGTGCATGAGCATTTAGCTTTATTTATTTATTTACTTATTTATGTTTAGGGGACCATGAGCATGTACCTGGGCCGGATTCATGTGAGAGCCTCCCTTCCAGTTAATTATGGGCTTCTCTATTGGGCCTTCATCAGTGGGCTGCATGTTATCAACAAGTGGAAAATGTGTTCCGAGTTTCAAAAAAATGTGTTCCGTATGATAAATAGTATGCGCTACGTACGGTACGGGGCACTAAAGGATCGAACCGTGCAACGACTTCCAAAACATTGTGTTTGTCGTTCTAACAACACATTTATTCAACCAACAGACGAAATATACTACTGATTGTACATTGAAAACAGCAGCAGCAGCAACCAGGGCTGGGGGTGCAACAGAAGCAGTAAGCAGGCCAGAAGAGTGAAGACGCAGCTCTCTCTTCCAAACCAAACATCAGCCATCATTACAAAAGGGCTACCAAAAAAGAACAAGTGTATGCATCAAACTAAATAAAGATCCTACTACACCAAGTGTACGCATCTAACTAACTGGCTCAGTTAGACGTTACTATTTATTAAGCTGTGGAGATTGGCTGACGGCTTGAACCAGATGGGTGCCTGACGGGGGAAACTCCAGCCAGCAGGTCGAAGTCTGATACTTGCGACCCTCTCTCCTACTTTGGGCTGCAGAGCGTGGCGGCACATATCAGGGTATGGTGCATGCAGAGACGCATGGTACGCTGTGTACACACAGTTTTGCCTGATGAACGAAACCGCGCTGCCATCATGATCCTTGCCGTCGGTTATCTCCTGGTTAATCGATAATTCAGTCCGACAAACAGAGAGCGTGTACCAAGGCTACTTACCAGCCTCCAGTCAAAAATTCCTGAAGGCCCAGAGAAGCTGGGATCCTGCTCAAAGACCTTGCAGTGACTGTGATTGTATTCCGCGAAACAACACGTCCGGTATGTGCGAACGATCATCAATCTTTCGCCGTCGTCTGATCGAGCCAGGAACCACCTGCAACTGCCATGCCGCTTTTCTTTGAAAGGTTCTGGGATTAGGAAGGGTAGGGACACCAGGCGGCCTACAACATCATATCAAGTTGGAGTCAAATAAAAAAGGGCTCTTGGTTTAGTCAATCTTAAGAACAGCATGTTATGAGCATGAATATTTTTCAGCAAATGTTGACAGTAATATAAGCAAGCCATCATGATATCATAGGAAAGTAACATACTGCTGTAACAGCCGTTTGTAGCGATGACTGGAGTAGGCCAGCAATACGTCCAGCCATAGAAGGAGTCGACAGCGTAAATGAAGCCCTTGTGTTCAATGGCATCAGAGAACCATGGAGGATGTATGATCCTGCGATGGACGTGCAGATTTATCCACTTACCACAGTGACCTGTCAGATAGGCGAGACCGCGGTTGAAGAACGCAATTAGCCTGAAGTCTTTATAATTTGCAGATCTTGTGGGCACTTGGCAAATTACAACCTTGAGCAAATCAAACTTGGTATCATGTTGGCTACTGTAAGATTCCGAGTATTCTGGGCCGTGGTGCCAAAGCAGTGTAGTGTTAATCGAAGGAAGGGGGATCAATCGCCGGGTGTAGACCTCCACGAGCATCCAACTGCCGCGACCGTCGACGAGCACCATCCAAGACGTGTTCATGCCTACCCAGTACATACCGTTAATGTAGTTGAGGCTGACGGGGATCGGATCGCAGTCAAGGGGGTTGATGCTCGCCACCCTATGATCGTTATGCTGCGTGACACGCCGTTTCTGAAGATCAGGCGGCATCAGCAAGCAAGGAGCTGGCTTAAAAAGCTTCGGCCTGTGGGCTTTGAGTAAACGGTACATCCCTGACGAGCACGCGGCGAGCGGCATGGTACTGAGATTTTCCACACGCGAAACAATGAACTTGATTACCTTTGTGGGGAGCGAATTCCAGCCACTCTTTTGGCGGACGCTGCTCGGTTCTGCCATTGTTAGTGCTTGGGTTTCGGACGAGGGGGGAGGCGCCTTAGTGGGGATGGAAGATTGGACGAGATTATGTGCGGACAAAGATGGAGAAGCGAATATGTGCTACGGGAAGTGGACATGTGATGATGACTACAACACGCCGCTTGACTTACGAGACACATACCAGTAGCGTAGGGTCATGTCAATGCCAGACAACTTGCTTGAGTGATCACAGTACTGGTACTCCCTATAATGCTATGCCCTAACTTGTTTGAGTAGAGTAGTAGAGTAGGACTCTGCTCTACTACTAGCACCGGAGGAGTAGTATATTCTAATCTAAAATAGTTACAAACTTCAATGCCCGAGCGTGGAACGACTACGAACCGTGCTCAAAGACCGTGTCTACGTGGTGTTTGGACATGGGCGACAACCTCAACACCAACGGTGCAGCTCCCGTTGCACCATATGTGTTTCTGTCCTTCCTGTTAGAAATAGTGGTAAAATTCATGTTTCTACTCTATATCCTACTACTATGCTAGTCCACATGATTAGTTGCGAACGACGACTTCTTCCCCGCCTCGGCAACCTCATCCTCGACGACATGGGCGACAACGTCAACGCCGGCAACCAGTGAGATACAGGGTGTAGGAAGCGGTTTGGGAATTTGCATGCCTTTCCAACTAGTGAGATACTCCGTACAAAGTACGACAGAGAAATAACCATAGAGAAGGAAGCTAAAAGTAAACAATCAAACGAGCATTTTTGCTTTTGTTTTGCATTGAATCGTTTCACAAGCTTGACTAGTGTTGTTTTTCTACTTTTAAAAAAACCGCATCGTAATGTTAAAACGTGCATTTGCACGTACATAAGTAATAGTAGTACTCCCTCCGTCTAGGTGTATAAGTCTTCCCTCCTTCTTGGTCACGGTGCACAACCGAAGATGACTTATTGACCTGGACGGAGGGAGTAGCACAGTCTGCAAGCATATATCGAGAGAGACGTGTAGTGTGACAGTGGAAATTTTTTACTCATATATGAGATCAGGTCTCACGGTTAGCAGGTGAGACCCATCCTAATGGATGACATGTGGCTTTTAAGTGGGGGGTGGGGGATGCTTTGTGATTTGTGAATGCCATGTGTCATCCATCAGGATGGGTCTCGCGTGAGACCTGGTCTCATAGAATTCTTTTCCTGCGATAGTATATAGTAAAGTTTGTGCTATATGCACGTACTTGCAAAATGCATACGAATACACAATGTTTCCAAACTTTCCCTTTTACATACTTAATTAAGGATGCTAAAAATTCCTGAACGGTCGGGATTTATCATTTGCGTCCCAAAACTAATGAGATCGCCTTACGAAACAAAAATTATACTCCTCCTAAAAGCCATGGCGCTCGCAGGAGCGCTTGCGGCGCGCCACGAGTGCCCTGGTGCGCGGCCATTTCCCAGCGTGCTGACACAATGCCTCTTCCTCAGCCTCGCAACTCGCGAGGTGCTGATTGGCGGCTTGCCGGCGGGCGAGCGCGATCTCACCAGTGTGGTGATCCGGCGCCAACAAGTACTCCTCCTCGCTGGAAGCGTGCACCCGGTCCATGTACCACCAAGCATAGATGAGGCGCTTGGGCCCGACTGCACTCAGGGCGTCGGCACGGGCATCCTCCGTCACCCTCACGGCCCTTGCACGAGCCTTCTGCCAAAGAGCCAACTGCGTGACTCTCTCGGACGCGACATAGGCCTCCCAGGCAGCTTGTTCCGTGGTGTGCTTCTCTTCCTCGGCCTTCTTCTCCGCCTCTATTTTGGCGCGCTCTATTGGAGGCAAAGCCTCCCACAAGGCGACATCCATTTCTTTCCAAAGCTCCTCAAGGCTGGGCGGCTCGACGGGCAGCGCGGCGTTCTCCTCATAGTGGGGAGCCGACGCATCCTCCGGCGCGCATGCTGGCGAGATTGGGAACGCCGACGCGTCCACCTCGACGCATCGCGGCGAGGAGCGGAACGCCAACGCGTCCTCCTCTACTAGTGGCGGCGAGGAATGGAACGGCGACGCATCGCATAGCGGCGAGGAGCAGAACACCGAAGCATCCTCCTCGAATAGTGGCGGCGAGGAACGGAACGACGACGCGTGACCGTTCGCGCGGTGCAGCGAGGGGCTCCTAGGGCTTGGGAGGGGCGATGCCATGGTGGTCGATGTGAGAGGGAGGGGGAGGAGATAGCGATGTCGTGGGAGGTGCAGTATTTATAGCGAGCAATGGCACACCTACGTAAGATATGGACTGAACTGTACTGACTTAACTGCCGGTCCAGTTGCGTCACTGACATGTGGGCCAGACCCCTGTTGGGCCCATATGTCAGTGACCGAATGCACCTGCAGTTAAGTAACAGCTACGTGGGCATATTTGTTGGAGTAAATTACGGGGGAGCGAAGGGGTGGAAAATATTGCTGGTCACAACGGATTGGACGAGCGTGGGGGGAGGAGAGTCATGCATGCAGATTTTTTCACACGGGGTGGAGTGGTGGGACCGCCGGAGGGAGAAGGAGAGTTTGGCAGGCATATTGTTTCACACATGGAGAGGAAAAAAAATTGGAGACGAACGGGCTTCCTGCAGGTATGGGGAACGGTGCATAATAAGTCATCTTGCATGCCGGGATAGGTATAGTCTCAAGTCATTAAAAACAAACACGCCCCACACATGTTCATATTTCAAGGTGCACTAAATTATTGCATGCAATGATTAAGGCTGGCCATAATGGTGGTATCTTAGCTGGTATCATGCACACGGGAATAGCAAACATGCTGATGTGGCAAAGAATTAAAGAAGAGAGGGGGGTTAGAGTAACTAGAGTTCATGCATGCATTGGTAAACACATTTTTTTGTGGAGAACGACAACACTAGTTGAGTACTTTTGCAGACTTCAAAAACTATTCCACAATGTTTCAACATTCACAATGTCAAATCAATATTTTTACACTCATTATAAAACGTAGTTCTGATACTAGTACTAGTTGAGTACTCATTATAATCAGTACTCCCTTCGTCTAGGTGAGCAAGTCATCTTAGATTGTGCACTGTGACCAAGGAGGAGAGGAAAATGAGATATCTTAATGTTTATAATCAATACTCCCTCCGTCTAGGTGAGCAAGTCATCTTACATTGTGCATTGTGACCAAGGAGGGGAAAACGAGAAATCTTAATGTTTTTTTGCTAATTAATAGCATTGCATGCAATGAACTAATCACTGCATGTCGTGTTTGGTAGTCTCAAGTCATTAAAAGCATGCACACCCACATCTCCTATTGGTTTATAAGTCAAGAAACAAGAAAGGAGGTAGAAGTTAATGCACCGCGCCTAAGTGTTTTGGGAGTATTGTAGATATTGATATTTTTAGTATAAATTTGGTCGTGGGATTTCATTGATGCCTGTCAAAGCGTTGACGGGTTTGCTATGCGTGACCTGAAGATGAAAGCGTTGAGCATCTCGAAGTTGATCAACAATCTTCAACTATCAAAGATTAGCCGTTCGGCCAATAAGGTGGCACACTTAATCGCTAAGTATAGCTTTGACAATAGATTAGATGGTATTCTTGTAAATAACGTACCGCCTTGTGTGGTGAATATTGTATCGAATGAGTGTACTAGTGTGGCTAGTTAATTAATATAAGGTGGTGTTCAAAAAAAAAGTATAAATTTGGTCAAACACTTTGCAAACGGTTGACGGGAGTAAAAAGGACCAAAGGGAGTATCATGCATGCGGAGTAGGCAAAAAATATGCTTGTCTAAAAAAGGCAAAAAAATGCTCATTTATAGCCGGTCGAAGTCTCAAAGAGCGCGACCGCGCGAGGGAGGCGAAGGTCGTGGGAGGCGCGACGTTCGACGGATTTAAGTGAAGTTACATATGTTGGGGAACGCAGTAATTTCAAAAAAATTCCTACGCACACGCAAGATCATGGTGATGCATAGCAACAAGAGGGGAGAGTGTTGTCTATGTACCCTCGTAGACAGGCAACGGAAGTGTTGACACAACATAGAGGAAGTAGTCGTACGTCTTCCCGATCCGACTGATCCAAGTACCTAACATACGGCACCTCCGAGTTCTGCACACGTTCAACTCGATGACGTCCCTCGAGCTCCAATCTAGCAAAATGTTGAGGGAGAGTTTCATCAGCACGACGGCGTGATGACGGTGATGATGTTCTACCGACGCAGGGCTTCGCCTAAGCACCACTACGATATGACCGACACTACAGGAATCTGGTACTTTGCCATCAGCCATGGCGGACGGCAAAGGCTAGGATGGCGGACGGCAAAGGCCTTTGCCGTCCGCCGCAGACGGCAAACAGCGATGGCAAAGACAGGGTTGGCAAAGGCCTTCTTTGCCGTCTATTTTTTGTAGCGGACAGCAAAGAGGCCTTTGCCGTCAGTGGCGGACGGCAAAGGGCACGACTCTTTACCATCTGCTGGCAGACGGCAAAGGGCACGGCTCTTTGCCATCTGCTGGCAGACGGCAAAGGCTGCAGGCTCTTTGCCATCGATTGGCAGATGGCAAAGAGACCAAATAGGCATTAATTCTGTTTCTTCTTATATCAATTCATTTTCACAGAAAATCAAACACAATCAAACACAGACTATATGTATGACCAATATAGCATATCCAACACATATTACCAATACTCATGAACACATATATATCCAACACATATCCATGAACACATATCCAACACATGTTACCAATATATAGTCATGAACACATATATATCCAACACATATCCATGAACACATATCCAACACATGTTACCAATATATAGTCATGAACACATATATATCCAACACATATCCATGAACACATATCCAACAAATATTACAAGGAATGATCTAAAACTAAATATCTATTTTCCTAAAAAACTATCTTATTACTAAGATCTTCTCTGGATCTTCTTCTTTTCTTCCAACCTGCATAACAAAAACACTAAGAAAGAGAGAATAGGTTAGGAGTAGAAATGTAGCATTTCACTTGGTGAAATGCAATGCTGTAGGAACCAGTACTTGAGATCAAGATAATCTTAGTTAAGATCCTGATTTTCAAAGTGATCTTAATTAGAAAGCAAAATAGAGTAAACCAATACCAAAGAGCCAAAGAAGAGAACCAGCCAAGGACCCAATCAAGAAGCCACCACAATTAGCAGTAAGTTAAATGCCAACACAAAGACCACTATCAGTACTAGCTCCAGGAATTAAGCCAACTAAAAACTAGTGATTAAAGCCAAAGATTAGACTTCATCACCACAATCAGTTTTGTCTAGTGACAATAGGTACATGTCACTATGCAACGCCAAAAACAAAGCTCCAGGAGGAGATATCCATCACAACCAGCCAACCAGACCAAGTCCCAACACATCCAACCACCAGCAGCTTAGAAGAGATAACTATTAAGGAGAGCTACAGAAGACCTCAAGGTATACTTGAGGGATTATGTGCTCAGACAGCCTGGAAGTGCCAGGGCTAGTTCATCACAGCACAGGGATAGTCACATGTAAATTAAGCCTAAGAGAGGGGGGCTCAGACCAGCATCACTGCCCAAATCAGATGTAGTATCTGTCTTATCAGTAGAAAACTAGGAAAGTAACAGCCAAAACCAAGTATAGTATCTGTTCATAGGCTATTAGAAAGAGACAAATAGGAATAGCCAAACCAAGTGGTATCTGTTCATATTAGTATTAGAAGTAAAATAACTAAGAACAAGTGAGTATCCGTTCATGAGTAAAGTAACTGACCAAAGTAACAACTCCAGGATCAACTACACAGAACAGAGCAGTACAGGAGTATATATACTTCACAAATACACATAGATGGTCACTGACCAAAACCCTGACACAGCAAGAATCCATCACAGAGAGCTCCAATACAAGTTCATGCTCATCTACAGCAGCTAACCACAGCTAATAGAGCCTCACATCCAACAAGATCAAGAGCTATGCATTAGAGAGATCAGGAGGGGAGCAAGGAGAAGCTCACCAAAAGGAGTTGTAGCCAAAGCAGGATGCAGCCACACCATCACTATGGTGTGACCAACATCACAACCAACACCACCACAACAAGCCGGAGCTTGCCAGAGAGCACCACAACGGCGGCGCCAGTGAGAGCACAGGCACGAAGGCGCCAACCAGGGGCACCGCAGCACGGAGGCGCCACCCGGGGGCACCACCGTGCCACGACACATCCAGCACAGCTAGAGGATCCTCACGGCGACTGGACCTAAATACGGTCCGTCCACTTTGGTTGCACATGCCAAATCAGCGATGAATGAGCTACTTTTCCCGCATAGCAAGCAAACACTCCATTCAATAGAAGAAAGGCCGGTTTTACAAAAGCAAAGATTAAAGGTAGAGTGTTCAGAAGCAATGAATGATCGATTTGGCATAAGCAGGACCAAACCAAAACCATGGCAGAAACTAAATTGACAACACATGATGATGCCTCCGAAGTAGATAAGGACAACACAAGTTTTACCTATACACAACACAACGATCACTATACGAAATAGTAAGCATTTATAGTTTCCTTGTGTTTGATTGATTGACACTCATTATTAACAAGTCAAGTTAAATCCCTGCAGCATATGTAGTAAGGACCCTATCAAATCGAGCTAACCACGGCAGCCCTCAAGCAGAGTAAACCGATTTATGGCACAATTATAGAAGTGAACAACTGAGTCCTCCTCAACCATTATTGCATATGCAGCAAAAACAAGATTGATAATTTTTCTTGTTTGGTTTAGAACTTGAGTGGACGGGTGCAAGGCAGGAAAAGAAGAAATCCAAGAGGGAAGGAGAGGAGAAGGGGCGGACCTGGATGGCGTTGGGCAGTGGTGGAGCTGCGTCCTCCACGGCGTCCTTCCCGTCCATGGCGTCCTTCCCGTCCATGGCTTCCCGGCGTGATGGATCTCTAAGGGAGAGGAGACGCGACGCGACGCGGTGAGAAAGAGAGGGATGGATGTGACGAGGAGGAGTGAAGAGACTCACCTGAGTCACCGGAGCAACACCGGAGCCACGCCGGCGATGTGGTGGCCGAAACCCTAGCCGCAGGGGAGGGTCACGCGTGGTCGCTGGAGGACGCGCGAGTCAGATCTGGTCAGAGGGGATGGAGGAGCGGGGCGAGGGGGTCACGTGGGTGTGCTGGGCGGCGTCGAATCCCGTCGGAGCTCGCCGAAATCGGCCGCCTTAGGTGCTTGCGCGAGGGAGAGGGAGAGACGAGCGGGGGAGAGAGAGAGGGGAGAGAGAGAGGAGGTGGGGGCCGTGCGGAGAGAGGGGAGACAGAGAGAGGAGGTGGGGGTCAACGATTTTCTTTGTACCCGCAAAAAAAGAGATAGCCCCACCTCTTTGCCGTCCGCCAGCACATGGTAAAGATTCTTTGCCATCTGCTGGCAGACGGCAAATAATTGGCTGATGGCAACTGGCATCTTTGCCGTCTGTCAGTTCTTTGCCGTCTGTTTTTTGCAAGCAGACAGCAAAGTGCCTCTTTGCCGTCCGCCAGCTAACGGCAAAGAACTGGCAGACGGCAATAAGCTGATTCCAGTAGCGAGGTGGAATATGGTGGAAGGGGGCACCGCACACGGCTAAGGTACGATCACGAGGATCAACTTGTGTGTCTATGGGGTGCCCCCCACCCCCGTATATAAAGGAGTGGAGGAGGGGGAGAGGGCCGGCCCCTATGGTGCGCCCTGGAGGAGTCCTACTCCCACCGGGAGTAGGATTCCTCCCTTCCCTAGTTGGAGTAGGAGAGGAAGGGAAGGAGGAGTAGGAGAGAAGGAAAGGGGAGGCCGCACCCCCCAAACCTTCTCCAATTCGGCCTCCTGCCTAAAGGGGGCGCACCAGCCCCTTGTGGGCTGGTGTGCTTGCTTCTTATGGCCCATAAGGCCCATAACTTCTCCCGGGGGGTTCCGGTAACCTCCCGGTACTACGGAAAAAATGCCTGAACCACTCGTAACCCTTCCGATGCCCAAACATAGTCATCCAATATATCAATCTTTACATCTCGACCATTTCGAGACTCCTTGTCATGTCCCCAATCTCATCCGGGACTCCGAACAACCTTCGGTACATCAAAACACAAAAACTCTTATTACGATCGTCACCGAACTTTAAGTGTGCGGACCCTATGGGTTCGAGAACTATGTAGACATGACCGAGACACGTCTCTGGTCAATAACCAATAGCGGAACCTAGATGCTCATATTGGCTCCTGCATATTCTATGAAGATCTTTATCGGTCAAACCGCATAACAACATATGTTGTTCCCTTTGTCATCGGTATGTTACTTGCCCGAGATTTGATCGTCGGTATCTCAATACCTAGTTCAATCTCGTTACCGGCAAGTCTCTTTACTCGTTTCGTAACACATCATCCCGCAACTAACTCATTAGTTGCAATGCTTGCAAGGCTTATAGTGATGTGCATTACCGAGTGGGCCCAGAGATACCTCTCCGACAATCGGAGTGACAAATCCTAATCTCGAAATACGCCAACCCAACAAGTACCTTCGGAGACACCTGTAGAGCACCTTTATAATCACCCAGTTACGTTGTGATGTTTGGTAGCACACAAAGTGTTCCTCCGGTAAACGGGAGTTGCATAATCTCATAGTCATAGGAACATGTATAAGTCATGAAGAAAGCAATAGCAACAAACTAAACGATCAAGTGCTATGCTAACGGAATGGGTCAAGTCAATCACATCATTCTCCTAATGATGTGATCCTGTTAATCAAATGACAACTCATGTCTATGGTTAGGAAACATAACCATCTTTAATCAACGAGCTAGTCAAGTACAGGCATACTAGTGACACTCTGTTTGTCTATGTATTCACACATGTATTATGTTTCTGGTTAATACAATTCTAGCATGAATAATAAACATTTATCATGATATAAGGAAATAAATAATAACTTTATTATTGCCTCTATGGCATATTTCCTTCAGTCTCCCACTTGCACTAGAGTCAATAATGTAGTTCACATCTCCATGTGATTTAACACCAATAGTTCACATCACCATGTGATTAACACCTATAGTTCGCATCGACATGTGACCAACACCCAATGGGTTTACTAGAGTCAATAATCTAGTTCACATCGCTATGTGATTAACACCCAAAGAGTACTAAGGTGTGATCATGTTTTGCTTGTGAGAGAAGTTTAGTCAACGGGTCTGCCACATTCAGATCCGTAAGTATTTTGCAAATTTCTATGTCAACAATGCTTTGCACGGAGATACTCTAGCTAATTGCTCACACTTTAAATATGTATCCAAATTGAGATTTTGAGTCATCTGGATCAGTGTCAAAACTTGCATCGACGTAACCCTTTACGATGAACCTTTTGTCACCTCCATAATCGAGAAACATATCCTTATTCCACTAAGGATAATTTTAACCAATGTCCAGTGATCTACTCCTAGATCACTATTGTACTCCCTTGCCAAACTCAGGGCAGGGTATACAATAGGTCTGGTACACAGCATGGCATACTTTATAGAACCTATGGCTGAGGCATAGGGAATGACTTTCATTCTCTCTCTATCTTCTGCCGTGCTCGGGCTTTGAGTCTTACTCAATTTCACACCTTGTAACACAAGCAAGAACTCTTTCTTTGACTGTTCCATTTTGAACTACTTCAAAAACTTGTTAAGGTATGTACTCATTGAAAACTTATCAAGCGTCTTGATATATCTCTATAGATCTTGATACTCAATATGTAAGCAGCTTCATCGAGGTCTTTATTTGAAAAACTCCTTTCAAACACTCCTTTATGCTTTGCAGAATAATTCTACATTATTTCCGATCAACACTATGTCATACACATATAATTATCAGAAATGCTGTAGTGCTCCCACTCACTTTCTTGTAAATACAGGCTTCACCGCAAGTCTGTATAAAACTATATGCTTCGATCAACTTATCAAGGCGTATATTCCAACTCTGAGATGCTTGCACCAGTCCATAGATGGATCGTTGGAGCTTGCATATTTTGTTAGTACCTTTAGGATTGACAAAACCTTCTGGTTGCATCATATACAACTCTTCTTTAATAAATCCATTAAAGAATGCAGTTTTGTTTATCCATTTGCCAGATTTCATAAAATGCGGCAATTGCTAACATGATTCTGACAGACTTAAGCATAGATACGAGTGAGAAACTCTCATCGTAGTCAACACCTTGAACTTGTCGAAAACCTTTTGCGACAATTCTAGCTTTGTAGATAGTAACACTACTATCAGCGTTCGTCTTCCTCTTGAAGATCCATTTAATCTCAATGGCTTGCCGATCATTGCGCAAGTCAATCAAAGTCCATACTTTATTCTCATACATGGATCTCATCTCAGATTTCATGGCCTCAAGCCATTTCGCAGAATCTGGGCTCATCATCGCTTCCTCATAGTTCGTAGGCTCGTCATGGTCAAGTAACATGACCTCCAGAACAGGATTACCGTACCACTCTGGTGCGGATCTCACTCTGGTTTACCTACGAGGTTCGGTAGTAACTTGATCTGAAGTTACATGATCATCATCATTAGCTTCCTCACTAATTGGTGTAGTAGTCACAGGAACAGATTTCTGTGATGAACTACTTTCCAATAAGGGAGCAGGTATAGTTACCTCATCAAGTTCTACTTTCCTCCCACTCACTTCTTTCGAGAGAAACTCCTTCTCTAGAAAGGATCCATTCAAAGCAACGAATACCTTGCCTTCGGATCTGTGATAGAAGGTGTACCCAACATTTTCTTTTGGGTATCCTATGAAGACGCACTTATCCGATTTGGGTTTGAGCTTATCAGGTTGAAACTTTTTCACATAAGCATTGCAACCTCAAACTTTAAGAAACGACAGTTTAGGTTTCTTGCCAAACCATAGTTCATAGGTGTCGTCTCAACGGATTTAGATGGTGCCCTATTTAACGTGAATGCAGTTGTCTCTAATGTATAACCCCAAAACGATAGTGGTAGATCGGTAAGAGACATCATAGATCGCACCAAATCTAATAAAGTACGGTTATGACGTTCGGACACACCATTACACTGTGGTGTTCCAGGTGGCGTGAGTAGTGAAACTATTTCACATTGTTTTTAACTGAAGGCCAAACTCATAACTCGAATATTTTACTTCTGCGATAATATCGTAGAAACTTTTATTTTTGTTACGATGATTCTCCACTTCACTCTGAAATTCTTTGAACTTTTCAAATGTTTCAGACTTGTGTTTCATCAAGTAGATATACTCATATCTGCTCAAATCATCTGTGAAGATCAAAAAATAATGATACCTGCCATGAGCCTCGATATTCATCGGACCACATACATCAGTATGTATGATTTCCAACAAATCTGTTGCTCGCTGCATTGTTCCGGAGAACGGAGTCTTAGTCATCTTGCCCATGAGGCATGGTTCGCAAGCATCAACTGATTCATACTCAAGTGATTCCAAAAGCCCATCAGCATGGATTTTCTTCATGCGCTTTACACCAATATGACCTAAACGGCAGTGCCACAAATAAGTTGCACCATCATTATTAACTTTGCATCTTTTGGTTTCAATATTATGAATATGTGTATCACTACGATCGAGATCCAACGAACCATTTTCATTGGGTGTGTAACCATATAAGGTTTTATTCATGTAAACAGTACAACAATTTATTCTCTTACTTAAATGAATAACCGTATTGCAATAAACATGATCAAATCATATCCATGCTCAACGCAAACACCAAATAACACTTATTTAGGTTCAACACTAATCCCAAAAGTATAGGGAGTGTGCGATGATGATCATATCAATCTTGGAACTACTTCCAACACACATCGTCACTTCACCCTTAACTAGTCTATGTTCATTCTGCAACTCCCGTTTCGAGTTACTATACTTAGCAACTAAACCAGTATCAAATACCGAGGGGGTGCTAGGAACACTAGTAAAATACACATCAATAATCTGTATATCAAATATACCTTTGTTCACTTTGCCATCCTTCTTATCCGCCAAATACTTGGGGCAGTTCCGCTTCCAGTGACCAGTCCCTTTGCAGTAGAAGCACTTAGTCTCAGGCTTAGGTCCAGACTTGGGCTTCTTCACTTGAGCAGCAACTTGCTTGCCGTTCTACTTGAAGTTCCCCTTCTTCCCTTTGCCCTTCTCTTGAAACTAGTGGTCTTGTCTACCATCAACACTTGATATTTTTCTTGATTTCTACCTTCGTTGATTTCAGCATTACGAAGAGCTTGGGAATCGTTTCCGTTATCCCTTGCATATCATAGTTCATCACAAAGTTCTACTAACTTGGTGATGGTGACTAGAGAATTCTGTCAATCACTATTTTATCTGGAAGATTAACTCCCACTTGATTCAAGTGATTGTAGTACCCAGACAATCTAAGCACATGCTCACCGCTTTAGCTATTCTCCTCCATCTTTTAGCTATAGAACTTGTTGGAGACTTCATATCTCTCAACTCGGGTATTTGCTTGAAATATTAACTTCAACTCCTAGAACATCTCATATGGTCCATGACGTTCAGAACGTCTTTGAAGTCCCGATTCTAAGCCGTTTAAGCATGGTGCACTAAACTATCAAGTAGTCATCATATTGAGCTAGCCAAATGTTCATAACATCTGCATCTGCTCCTGCAATAGGTTTGTCACCTAGCGGTGCATCAAAGACATAATTCTTTTGTGCAGCAATGAGGATAAACCTCAGATCACGGATCCAATCCGCATCATTGCTACTAACATCTTTCAACTTAGTTTTCTCTAGGAACATATAAAAAATAAAACAGGGGAGCTAAACGCGAGCTATTGATCTACAACATAGATATGCTAATACTACCAGGACTAAGTTCGTGATAAATTAAAGTTCAATTAATCATATTACTTAAGAACTCCCACTTAGAAAGATATCCCTCTAATCCTCTAAGTGATCATGTGATCCAAATCAACTAAACCATGTCCGATCATCACGTGAGATGGAGTAGTATCAATGGTGAACATCAATATGTTTATCATATCTACTATATGATTCACGCTCGACCTTTCGGTCTCCGTGTTCCGAGGCCATATCTGTTATATGCTAGGCTCGTCAAGTTAAACCTGAGTATTCCGCGTGTGCAACTGTTTTGCACCCGCTGTATTTGAACGTAGAGCCTATCACACCCGATCATCACGTGGTGTCTCAGCACGAAGAACTTTTGCAATGGTGCATACTCAGGGAGAACACTTATACTTTGATAATTTAGTGAGGGATCATCCTATAATGCTACCGTCAATCAAAGCAAGATAAGATGCATAAAAGATAAACATCACATGCAATCAATATAAGTGATATGATATGGACATCATCATCTTGTACTTGTGATCTCCATCTTCGAAGTACCGTCATGATCACCATCGTCACCGGCGCAACACCTTGATCTCCATTGTAGCATCGTTGTTGTCTCGCCAATCTTATGCTTCCACGACTATCGCTACCGCTTAGTGATAAAGTAAAGCATTACAGCGCGATTGCATTGCATACAATAAAGCGACAACCATATGGCTCCTGCCAGTTGCCGATAACTTGGTTACAAAACATGATCATCTCATACAATAAAATTCAGCATCATGTCTTGACCATATCACATCACAACATGCCCTGCAAAAACAAGTTAGACGTCCTCTACTTTGTTGTTGCAAGTTTTACATGGCTGCTACGGGCTTAGCAAGAACCATTCTTACCTACGCATCAAAACCACAACGATAGTTTGTCAAGTTGGTGCTGTTTTAACCTTCGCAAGGACCAGGCGTAGCCACACTTGGTTCAACTTAAGTTGGAGAAACTAACACCCACCAGCCACTTGTGTGCAAAGCACGTCGGTAGTACCAGTCTCGCGTAAGCGTACGCGTAATGTCGGTCCGGGCCGCTTCATCCAACAATACCGCCGAACCAAAGTATGACATGCTGGTAAGCAGTATGACTTATATCGCCCACAACTCACTTGTGTTCTACTCATGCACAACATCAACGCATAAAACCTGGCTCGGATGCCACTATTGGGGAACGCAGTAATTTCAAAAAAATTCCTACGCACACGCAAGATCATGGTGATGCATAGCAACGAGAGGGGATAGTGTTGTCTACATACCCTCGTAGACCGGCAATGGAAGTGTTGACACAACATAGAGGAAGTAGCTGTACGTCTTCCCGATCCGACCGATCCAAGTACCGAACGTACGACACCTCCGAGTTCTGCACACGTTCAACTCGGTGACGTCCATCGAGCTCCGATCCAGCAAAATGTTGAGGGAGAGTTTCGTTAGCACAACGGCGTGATGACGGTGATGATGTTCTACCGACACAGGGCTTCGCCTAAGCACCGGTACGATATGACCGAGGTGGAATCTGGTGGAAGGGGGCACCACACACGGCTAAGGTACGATCACGAGGATCAACTTGTGTGTCTATGGGGTGCCCCCACCCCCGTATATAAAGGAGTGGAGGAGGGGGAGAGGGCCGACCCCTGTGGCGCGCCCTGGAGGAGTCCTACTCCCACCGGGAGTAGGATTCCTCCCTTCCCTAGTTCGAGTAGGAGAGGAAGGGAAGGAGGAGTAGGAGAGAAGGAAAGGGGAGGCCGCACCCCCCAAACCTTCTCCAATTTGGCCTCCTGCCCAAAGGGGGCGCACCAGCCCCCTGTGGGCTGGTGTGCTTCCTTCTTATGGCCCATAAGGCCCATAACTTCTCCCGGGGGGTTCCGGTAACCTCCCGGTACTCCGGAAAAATGCCTGAACCACACGGAACCCTTCCGATGTCCAAACATAGTCATCCAATATATAAATCTTTACGTCTCGACCATTTCGAGACTCATCGTCATGTCCCCGATCTCATTCGGGACTCTGAACAACCTTCGGTACATCAAAACACAAAAACTCTTATTACGATCATCACCCAACTTTAAGCGTGCGGACCCTACGGGTTCGAGAACTATGTAGACATGACCAAGATACGTCTTCGGTCAATAACCAATAGCGAAACCTGGATGCTCATATTGGCTCCCACATATTCTACGAAGATCTTTATCGGTCAAACCGCATAACAACATACGTTGTTCCCTTTGTCAACATCCACGCGCCGGCATGGCATGCGAACAGGCAGAAGCTATACCGTCAGGCCTATGATATGGGTCTAGTAGACATGACATCTAGTGGGTCCCACATAGTTCTCGAGAACTCTTTGGTGGCTTGCAGCCGTTTATCCACCGGGCAAGCCAGCAACCCCACGCCGTTCGCACGCCCTACTCATCCCCGTCTTCTACCTTACAACAGTTCGCTCCCAGTCGTCCCGTCCTTTCACATTAGTTCGCTCCCAGTTTTTTTTCGGGGTACAACAGTTCAACTTCTCCTAACCCTCCTCCAAAATCCATGGCCTCCCAAATCTCCATGGTCGCCGCTGAGTACCAGGTTAGAGCCATCACCGGTGATCAGTTCATCGTCATCTACACACGTGGATCCGAGACGGTGAAAGCATGGCTTGCTCGCTTCCTACGCATGTTCAACAGTTCAACGAATGAGTGGGTCGCTGGGCTAGATGTTGAGTACACCATAGTCTTGGGACGAGAGAAGGATCTAAAGGACGAAGAGAGGAAGAAGCCCGCCGTGATCCAGGTTTGCGTACATAACGTTTGCTTGGTCTACCACATATGCCATGCCGATGTTGAGTGCCAGGATTTTAAGAACTTCCTAAAGGACAAAAGAGTGAAATTCGTTACTGTAGACTTTAAGAACGACAGTGACGTCCTGCGTCGGATAGGTGTCGTTGTAGGCCAGCCCTTCGATCTCTAGAAGGCAAGCCTGATGTCCTTCTCTCAACCTTCAATGCTGACCCTGGCAGCAGCCATGATTGATCCTTCGTACGCTAAACTGAAGAAACCTCATCACGAGTTTCATCATGCATGGGAGTCAAAGACATTAGATGAAGATCACATCATGTACGCAGCAATGGATGCCTACCTTTGTTTAAATATCTACAAGGGTTGGATGAAGAAGCAGAGCCCAGTGTCCAGTTCAAGCAAAGAAGCGTCGGCGAAGAGGAAGAGGAAGAGGGACGAGGACAAAGTCGAGGACGTGGACTCGGACTCCAAGTAGGTGGCAGTGCCGTCGCTCATGCTGGTTCTACTGCAGTGTCAAGCGGACTAGTTGCTTATTAGTTTATTTTCAAGGGTGTGTTGTGCTGAGGCCCCAGCAGAACTATGGGGCTGTTTGGATTGTGACTATCTTTGCCATATGTTGCCACATGATTTTTGCCACATTTGTCACACTTGCCTTACTTGAGTTGCTCAAATTGTTAGCCATACTTTGGCTTGCCTAAGGGAATCTTGCCACACTTTTTGTGTCTATGACATGTGGGGTTCACTGAGCATAAAAAATTCCTTGTCTCAAGTGTGGCTAGAACCAAACACCTACCTAACTTGGTCAAACTTGCCTAAGGTTAGGTGTGGCAAAGTTTGGCAATGTGTGGCTAGGAACCAAACAGCCCCTATGTTTATGTTCTTTCTTGTTATTTGAACTATTTAGTACGTACAGTAGTACTAGTACTATGTCTTACTACTATTCTTCTTACAGTTAGTACTACTGCTCGTATCTTCATGTTCCTACTATACTTAATATGTTCGTACTAGTAGTATAATTTGGGTCAGTCGATTTGTGAAAGAAGTTCGACGGAGCGAAGGAAGAAGACGGCAGAAGAGGTGGAAGAAGCCCTTCTAGACATCCATGTTGCATCAAACGGCTCACATGAGTCGACTGACCCAAATTGCTCCTTCAGATTGCAGGATCCATGTGGCATTCAAGGTCTCGAAGGTAGATTCCGTGTCCGCACCCGGTTTGCGAGCTCGACGCGCGCGCGACCTGCTTCCGCCGCGACAGCCACCATGCGCGCCTCCTCCGCGTGGGCGGAGACAACAATGACACGCTAGTTCCTCCTCGCCGGCGTGCTAGAGCACGCGCTCGTCCTCCTCTTCGTACGCTGCGTGCATAGACGTGGCTCCACCAGCTGCTCGCGTGCTTGGCAGCGCGGCGGCATCGCGAGGAGGGACTACAGACGACGTGAGCGGGCGAGCCTTCGGCTTCATGGCATAGGGATGGTGGCGACATGGCGGTGATGGGCGAGAAATTGTTGGCCGGAGCAGGCGGGCGCCGACATGCGCAACGGCGGCGGCATATTGATGAGTGCGCATGTGGGAGCTTACTTTAGTTTTATATATAAGGTTGGTCAAACTTAAAAGAAAACCGTACTAGTACACGTAAACATTAGACTTAGGCAGTGCTTTTATTAGTTACTAGCTTATGTTCTTGCCCATTGTGACCAGCCTTAGTACCACGGCCACGATACGGAATCCTATGCAAGCGCGTGAACCGTGACCGCGCGGTCGATCGAACAATGCGTCACCGTGTCGCGCTCGAAGGACATCCACCGAACCTTTTTGTGTGTGTGAAAACAATCCTCGAATATTACTCAACTTTTTTTTCCTATAAAAGTTCTTGATGCTGCAATATTTCCATATATTTGAATTTAGCTCCAGTTCGTGTTTATTTGGATTTGGACGTTTTAGGTGCGCCCTAGTTTTTTTTAATACTGATTTTGTGTGTGTGACTGAGAGAGAACGTGTGTATGTGTCCATATGTGTGTTGTGGCGGAAGGGCAATGTGGAGACGGTGTGTGTGTGATACAGACATAGAGAGGTGTGAATGTGCAAATGATCGTGCATGAGTGAGACATAGACAGATGCCGATATGTTGTGTATACATTAGAGAACGGTCTTCTAGTTTACGTGTGTGTGTGTGAGAGAGAGAGAGAGGGAGAGAGAGAGAGACAGAGAGAGGAGCATCCATAACACAACAACCATCTCTCTCGATTCGTCCGTCCCTCGCACAGTCACATGCAACACATGCATCAACGCGCACATTTTGACACCCTCACCCGGCCACTGCCCACCTCAAGGCCCACACAATCTCTTCGTGAATACCCATTTCTCTCCTCAGGTTTGTTTTCTCTCAATATCTGACACACACACACGCACATAGAGAGAGAGAGACACACGTAGCATAACACACACACACACACACTCCCTCGAGCACACAATTCATCCCCATCCAAGGTTATACAGCAACCACTCTCGCTTGTGCTTCTTTGCACCCCAACATGCACAACACCTCAATCTTCAAAGAGGGCAACAAGCAGATCGAAGACGGCGACCACACCATGCTAGAGAATGCGGGGTCATTTGGAAGCAGGGTGATGTGACGACGGCTGACTGACTCCTCCCCCCACCCTCTTTCTCTCTTTCACAAAATTACCAATCCCTCTCTCCCCCACACAAAATTGTCAATCCCTCAACCCACGAGATCCTTCCCCTCTCATCCATGTTTTTCCTGCTCTCTCATCAAACATGTTGTCTCTTCTCCTTCCACGTATACAGAATCCATATGCACACGCATCTCATTTATATTACATGTATGCATCTTTCTCACAGTCCTAACTTCTTCCTCTCTCTTTCTCTCTCTATCTCTCTCTCTGTCTCGTTAGGTTTGTCTCCTACTCTCTCGTCCACATACATACAATCTTTCCCTCCCTATCTGCTCCATCTTCAAAAGCTCTCTCTGCACATTTCATTCACACATTGGGATATGTCAAAATGTTGCTTCTATAATGGCTGATGTAGAGTTATGGTTGTTCTTGTTGCATCCTACAAAGTAATAACTATGAAATGCATTCAGATTCTCATTTGACTGGGATTATGTGAGTTTGAGCATGTTGTGAAGTACTATAGACCTTGTATACATCTTGGGATTCGACAATGATTGTAACTATTGAATTGTATAGACCATTACAGTCGAAGTCAATAGCCTAATATATTTATTTCACAATTTCAACAAATGATTAGTCCACTACAAACTAAGAAAACAAATGTGTACTCCCTCCGTTTTTATTTAAGTCCGCGTATTAGCATTGGTCAAAGTCAAGTTTTGTAAACTCTCAGAAAGCTTATAACAAAAAATATTAACATATACAATAACAAATAAATACCATTAGATTCATTATTGAATGTACTTTCACATCATACATATTTGTTATGGTAAATGTTTATATTTTTTATAAACTTGGTCAAACTTTAGGAAGTTTGACTTCGGTCAAACCTAATATGCAGAGTTTACTACTACTACTCGCTAGTTGCTTAGCTGAATCACTCAACACGCCACACGGGGAGTCCAGTGTCACAAAATTTTGAGGTCGGCGGGAAAATCTCCCCCGACCCTGATTCGAGCAATGGGAAGTTACCATCATAGCCTACGGAACAGGCCTATGTATGACGCTTGGTAGGGGGCTGTTTTCGTAACTTCAGGTTCACCCTACCCAGCCAACCCCACCCCGGCACCCAGAGTAGTACACCTGAATACTCCCCAATTTCTATCCCCACCGCAAAATAGACTTCTCCACGACACCGCAGCCTTCGTGCTCCCCCCTTTACATCGGCGCACTCGTCCACCACAGCGCATCTGCCTAATCGACGACCTCGTACGCCGCACTGGAGCCGGTCCACCGTCGTCGTCATACACGGAGCCTCTTCCCCGGCATCGTCTTCCATGGTCTCGTATCTGCTTCCCGGAAGCCGATGCCAAGCGCAGAAGTACCACCGTCGTGGACAATGAACTGACTCCCGTTGCCGACCATGACTCACAGAGGCCGCCATGACCATCGTTATCCTCCTCGATTGGTAATGTGTGTATTGAATCACTTAGCAGTACATGTGCAGTTCCAATTTTGTTCATACCTACCCTTCAAATTTCCTGGGTGCTATTGTTCCCGTAAAAGTAATTGGTTATAGCCTCCATTGTCCAACAGAATATCAGCTTGTAATTGTGCGTCGCTCTTGTATCACGCTGTGCTTGGGTAGGTTTTTCATCTGCAACCAGTAGTGTGGCAAATGATGGAAAGGTTTTTAGAACTAGCAAAATGCCCATGCATTGCATGCATCAAGATGCATTTGTATGAGTAGTTTATCTTGTTGGAGATGCTCTAACATGGCAGACGAGTGCTTTAATGTTGCCCACAAGATGCGCGAGTATTACTAGTAGTATATTTTTCTTGCCATGTTGAGATTTTAAAACCACGAGTGCGAACATGTAGAGGAGCAATGAAGATCAAACACGGGATATTCGGGACATCTTCAAGGAGCGTGGCAAGTTAAAGAGGAGCTGGACCGAACCTGTAAAACGAGCTTTGGTAAGTAACACCCTTTCAATTACTTCCGTGTAGCCTCGTGTTCTTCGATGTGTATATGTTGTAGTTTCTGTTTCTCTTAAGCGTGGTGTTCTTCGATGTGTAATAAGAATAGTCTTAATCGTCCTAATGCTTTCATTTTTAGCTTGATGTAGGAAGTGGGTGTTCTCACCTTGTAGTTTGTTTTTATTTATTTATTCCTTTTGAATTCACTTCTCCGAGTTCTGTTTATCTGGCTTCTACTAAATGGATCTAGGTTGCTCTGAGTATTGATCTAAAAAGAAGTAACTTCATGTCAGGATGCAGTTCTTGCGAGGAGGGAAGTATGGTCAACCTCGAGATCATGTTTCCAAAATGAGGCTGGATTACACACAAGGTGCCAGTTCCCTAATGATGCTGGATTAGACACAAGGTGCAAATTCCCAAATGATGCTGGATTACACACAAGCCAGGTGGAGTCGTCAGCTGTTCGTGTCCTCGTGGCATTAGTAAAGGCTGAAAGAAAGCGTGCAGCAGCCCTTGAGAATGTAGCTGAGTTCCTGAAGAAGAGAAAAGAGCAATCAGATGCTCTCTTCACCCAAGCCAAAGAAGAGATGGAAGAAGCCAAAAATAAGCTAGCATGCCTGTTTTGAGTTGTTAGGTTCAAATGTTTATCTAAAACTGTTGTCAATACAAAATTTCCTTCATAATAGCTAGGTTCAAATGTTTATCCAGTCAGCATGCCTGTTGTGATGTCCGTGCATCTACTGATGTGGCACAAAATGTTTTTTTCGGCTCATGTAATAACAACAATTACTTTCCAAACAATAACAGACGAAGCATTGGACATGGTATAGTTCACGCGAAAGCCCGACATTCCAAGTTCAACTTCCACATCAAACTCATGTTCACAGATATCTGCACATTCATACATAATGTCCACAACCATGATTCACTTCAAAGCCAAAAAATGTGAGGAGAGTTATAAATAAAGAAAATCCTCTACTAGTTCCCACTACCAGTGCGAGCACAACAAGTCAAGACCATGCGTAAATTAATTATATTGTAGTCATTTTTTGTGTTCTAAAATGCCTGCCAGCTCGCGGAAGGACGTGTTGCCGGCACACACGCGGATTCAATGAAGGCAGGCGGGGCAGTCTTAAGCTGGTTGCACGCGGCGAGGAGGCGTGCTCAGCCGGGCCTGCAGCGAGTGCGTCCCTCTTGGACGGCGCGCCGGTTCAATGCCTGCGCTATGAGAGGTCGCATCCGTGTCAGAGCAATCACTCCCTCCAGTCCTTTTTTGTTCGGGTATAACAAAATCTCGTTTTCCATTCACATTTTAGTGGTAGGAGTTGTGCGTGTGTGTCTGTATGAGAGAGAGATGAGACAGTAGTCGGGGTTGTCTGATCGGTAAACAAATGAATAATGTCAGTCTGGGATGGAGACGAAAAGGAGATCGCAACAAATGTTGTGTCTACAGGAGAGATAGAGAGAGTAATTTTAGTGGTATGAGTCATATGTAGAGACATATAGGGTGTGTGAGAGAATCCCATAGAGAGAAGAGTGAAAGACAAGTGGAGACTATGTGTTTGGCGGTGAAAAAGAAAGCTTAGGTACCGAGTGATACCAGAGAACAGTAGAGACGTGAGAGATAATGAAAATCGTGTAATTTATAATGATAGGGAGAGTGTGACACTTCTCAAGGGAGACGTCGAGAGACCATGTTTGCGAGGATAGGAGCAACATGAAGTGAGCGTGCGGGTGAGCTGGAGAAAAGAGAGTGATAGCTACCTGAAGGAGCATGCATGCGAGAGATATGGGCGTGAAAGGAGTGAACAAAAAAGGGATTCAAATATTTGAATTCGAGATGATGATACATGTAATCCATACTCGAACCAAAATTGATCTATCAAACATGCATACTCATATGAATTCACGCACATCTATGTTATTTAATATGTAGATATTACTAATCCATACATTTTAGTAGAACATAATTTGGTTAAAAAAATTCGAATTCAACCTTAAGATTTCGAGATCGTTGTATTTGAAGATCATATTATACATATAAAGGAGCAGAATTCTTTGTTGTGCTTTTGAAAGTATATATATAAAAAAATGATGTATATAGAATGTAATTCCAATTGAAAATGGATCCCGCACGAAAAAATAGAATACAAACGAGATTCGAATTGAGTTGGCACGGTAAACGTGCACTCTGCAAAATTTGAACGAAGCGGGGAAAGTCGCAGTAACCGCCCGAAACCAAAATCTGCGAGATGGAAATCACTACTGCCTATCCCTGCCACACAAAGCCTATATGCTGGATTTCTATAGGTTTCGATAGGGGTAGGTTTGTAATTTCACCCAAACGTGACGTAACCGCCTCTCACCCGGATTCATACACGGTGGGCGCCGAAACATAGTGTGTCCTCGGCTGAAATAGACTCCCTCCCTGATTCATATTCATACACGGTGGGCACCAAAAACAAACTCTCGTCGGCAAATATTCGGCGTATGCGAGATTACCGTCCTATCCCCGACCGACTAGTGTTGCTGTGATGTAGTAGAAATTTGAAACGGGGGCTAAGTTTGTAAATTTCCTCGCATTTGAGACAAGCGCGCCCTGAATACATGGTTCCCCCCTTCCTCTCTACCTCCTTTTTCCCCGTTCGTACTCCGTGGGCGCCAAAACACCCTCTCCACCCCACCCTCCTCCATCCGCCGCCGTCCGCCACCCCATCCACAGCCGTCCTCCTCCACCATGCCGGAGCTGATACCCCGACGCCACCGTCCATTACAAGAGATCGACCTCTCATCCACGGCTTTGGACCGGGATCCTTGCATCCCGTCCTCTCGCTTCATCCCCGCCGTCGTCCAGCTTGCCGGCGCCGCTCCTACGACCGTCTCGTCCACCGCGCCCCGCCGCCACCGTCTACCCTCCTAGATCTGCTTCCATGCCACCGACAGCCATCACTACCGCAACACCGTCAAATTCTCAGCAGATGCCTACACGGCGCCGCACCAGAGGCGATACTCTTTTGTATCTGCTCAACTTATTTATCGCAGCAAGAAAATAGATCACCACTGCTTTACTCTGATTTCTTGTCTTGGTTGCGAAGTTGCCTTTGTTCGGTTTGCACCTTCAGATCCGCCATGGCACGCTCAACACCATACTCGCAATGCTTATGGTTTTCCCCTTTTATATTCCACACTAGTTAGTAGACTAAATTTCAAAACTGGGTCAGTTGATTTTTCAGAGCTCGCCGGAGTTCGCCGGTGCGATCGAAGGGGCTCGGGTGGTTGTGGGGCCTCGCCGAACGAAGAAAACTCGACGCGGGTGGGGGTTGGGGTAGGGGTGGGGGGTGGGGGTGGCGGAGGAACACAGGCGGTGGGGGCCGGTGGTCCGGCCGGCGGCCCGTGTGGTGTTCTGTATGGGAAGAATCAGAGACGAGGAAGAAGAAGGGTTAGGAGACGTAGGATCTTCATCCAACCGCCTGAAATGGTCGAGAGACAGCTAGGAGTTGCATTCTTAATGCGCTCTGGTTCATCATGTGTGGGCACTGTGCAACCAACATTTTATTATCCAAAATATGCTTGCTCTTCTTTACCATGTTCCTCTTCCGTTCTTCTTTAATATGTACTCTCTCTGTTCCTAAATACAAGTCTTTGTATAGATTCCACCATGGACTACATATGGATCAAAATGAGTGAATCTACACTCTAAAATGTACCTGGATACATCTGTATGTGATCCATAGTGGAAATCTCTACCAAGACTTATATTTTGGAACAGAGGGAGTATGATAGTAGTACAGTATGTTCCTTGTACTGAAGATGAGCAGGGACATTTGCAGTGTAGAGGTCTATACGGTCGGTTGTGATGGACACTTTGAGCCTCTTTGATTCGTAGGATCTTGTAAACATAGGAATAGGATTTTTAGTGGCCTGCCCACTTGAATCCTATAAGAATAGCAAGGAAATGCAGGGAGCTGTGTCGCCTTTGAGAGTTACATTGATATTAACAGTACTGCACCTTCACTTGAAGAGAGCTAGTATCCGAAGCCTTTCTAACCGTACCGGCAATACTAGCACATATATTCCAGCAAGTTCCACTTTGCTGATTTTACTCTGATGCTTAAGGTTTTCCCGTTATATCTACACTATGATCTGTGTAGCTGCTTTGTGTCGCACTAGCAGCAGTCCACTCTTGAAGCTAAACACTGCAATGACTTACAAAATTGGCACCAAGGCATTGAGTGCCATTCTGGATGCAATAAAACTCATACGCTCCCCACCTGTTGATTCTTGTTCAGAATATCATCCTAATGACTATTCTAACCTCGAGGAGTCAAAGGAAGATGGCCTGTCCTGTTCACCCATCAAGGTGCCTGTTCTAATTTGGCAATGTTTTATTGATTGCGGGTATCTTGCATATGTTGTCTTGCATTTCTTCTACTTTGTTGCACCGCCATCTGCTTAGTTTACTCATCATATATGTCGAGATGCCATGCCCATCCATTATCAATACATATTCCATCTATCATCATACCATGTTTTTCCACTCAAATGCTGTTCTTGTGCATCAGACATCAAAAAGGAAGAGGGTGATTGCCGAACCTGAAGGAGCACCAGGAAAGTCCTTGAAAAACGTGGTGGTGCCGGAGAAATCAGACAACACCCCACTTATATTGGCTGTACAACCAGTGACACAAAATGTAGGACCGACTCCAGCAGACTGTACCCATACTTCACTGGCCACACCACTAGCCCCACCACACAGGACCTGCACTCCAGCAAAAGGTATACCGATTTCATTTGCCATAGCACCAGCTATACCACAGAAAAATCCCACTCCAGCAAAAAGTACAGCAAGTCCACCGACCGAAGACCTATCCCAATTACAGAGACGGCCAATTCCTGTAGATTGGAACCCAATTCCATTTATTCCCAGTTTAAGAGACAATACTTTCAATGTTGTTAGGGACTACGTGCATATATTCCCATCATGGGAAGATTATTGTGAAGACAAACACCATTTTCACATCTTCCTGTCCAACTTACGTGTAAGTGCTATTATTCATGGCTATTATTTTCCTGTTTTCTGCTGATTGAACACATCAATGATTTACATTACATTGTTGTAACTAGGCGAGGGTCAATCTGGATAGTCATGACGAGCAAAGCTTGCTTGTGCTTTTCAAGGAAGCATTGCAGCAGTATCGGTGTTACCTGAGGAAATCACACTTTGGTGGCAAGTCTATAAACGAATTCCTGGTGAAGTCTCCTGTGCTAAATTTAGAAGACATTGAATGGAAAAACCTTGTTATGCACTGGTCTCGTTCCCAGGATGAGGTACTGTCTATGAAATCACATGACAATTTGAACTTCTACTTTTCCGCATGTGCCTTACGGATCTTTTTTGCAGGAAATCTGCTCGAAGAAGAATTCTGGTTTGACAAGAACGACAGGATATCTCAAATATGCTGCCCGCTGCTTTGCTCTTGTTAGTACCTGTTGTCCTGTATCACTGTACTTGCATACATACCTGATTCATTATGTGACATCAGTATGCATGATAGCTTGCTTATCAATTGTTTGCTCCAAATTATCTGATCTGTATGAATGGTTACATTAGTGTAGAATATATCCAATGCCAATGTTTTTTTAGCTCTGCATTGTTCTTGTAAGTACATGCTTTCCTTTATCAGTGTACTTATAATGACAGCTAGTTGTTCATGTATCATCACTCTGCAACTTATTTTCCTTTGCCCTCCATTTTCTACACATCAGATCTATATTTACTCTTACCATAAGGTTGGTACTGAAGAAGTTTAGCTGTGCATTGCTCTTGGCTGTACCTTTTGCCTGTATCGCTACACTTACATTTATAGCTACTTGGTTATGTAGCATCACTCTTCATCTTATCTTAAATATTCTCCATTTTTTCGTATATTATCACATCTATATTTACTCTTAACAAAATGTAGAATAAAGGCAATGCTTTTGAAGAAGATTTTGTGGTAAACTTCTTGAATTGCCCCCCATCAGCATGGATAAGGCCTTTATAGAGCCTGTCTTCACCAATAATGTAAGTCTGCCCATCTCAAGCCTTCAAACTTTGTTGTGTATATTTGGTTAGGCATGACTGCAACAGCTGTTTACTTTTGGTGTTTGCATCAAATTGCTTGTTTAAAGTTTATTATATGTAGTTCATAAACAAAAGTTCGTCCTTTCTCAATTTAAGTTTTCAGTTGTACAACCAAGTTCCTTCTTCATACCATGTAAATTAAACTATACAGAGCAAGTGATCTTCTTTTGCACTGCATGTATGCTTCTGTTCTTCATCTGTAATCCAGTGGTGTGGTGAACCTACCCACTACAGCACAATGTCATATTCTGTAATGTCTTAACTATGAAAAATGTCATATCATTCTACTATTATTTAAACCGTCTCTTTATTTGCCAATCTGAAATGGTATAAATTCACAGCACACTAACCATTGATACTTATGAGTTCTTGAATTGTAATCCAGTGGTGTCGTGAAGCTGCCAACTCCTTCACAATGTCATTTCCTGCCATGTCTTGACCTGAACAATACCATATTGTGTTAATGCAAATTTAAACTGTGTCACTTTATTCGTTAGTAAGAAATGTGATGAATTGTCAGCACTGATACTTTTATGTGCAAAACCTGTCATCTGTCTGCTTGTTTATCTTTCAGAGTGAGGAAGATATAAGTGTTGAGCAAGCGCAGTCTCATCATCTTGCTCAGCTACTTGCGTTGCAGCTCCCCAGCAGGGCTAACCTTTCTTGAACTCTATTGAAGTGCTATCGGTTTTGTATATTATTTTGTCGGTGTGTTTATTTGCACTGGTGGCGATCTTTGATGCCCAGTGTATGTAATCTGCTGTCTGCTTGTTCTTTATTATCATAGTGGCGAACTTTGATGCCCAATGGATGTAATATGCCGTAATTTCTTTATTGTATAGTACAGGTTTTTTCTTATTCACGATGCTGTAGTTATTTTACTGTATATATATCCTGTCTTCGCAGTAAACCGGCCAAACCGTAAAATTACGGTACATAATCGGGCCGTCATGCAATCATGATGTAGGTTGGGCCTGAAACGTGCCGATCAGCTCACGGGCCGGCAGCAGCCCGAAATGAACCCCGACCCATGGTTGTGCGAATCAAATCACGGGCTTTTAACAGGCCAAAAAATTGTCTCGGTCCTTGTTTGGCCCAATCAGATATCGACTGCGAGCAGGCCGGATGCAAACCGGGCCGTAGTTAGGCCCAACTATATGATGGGCTTTTAACAGGCTGAAATTAATATAGGGCCGAAATGTTAAACAGGCCCTTAACAGGCCAAAACTAATATCATGCCAAATTACTAAGTGGGCCTTTAGCAAGTGGGCCCAAAAGCATATTGTCCAGTTGACGGGCCGAATCGGATATGAGCCATAATTAGGCCCAAAACCTCTTAAAGGGCCGGACCTAATCTGGGCCGTAATTTGGCCCAGAATGCGGTAGGCTTTTAACAGGACGGATCTCATATGGGCCACTATTAGGCCCGGAGCGTGGCAGGCCATTAATAGACCGTATCAAATATGGGCCGGCATTATGGCCCAAAACATGGCAGCTAGTTAACAGGCCGGCCTACTAGGGTCCTCAAAATCTTGTGGGCCTACAACTAGGCCGGCCCATTAATGTCGGTGAAATCTCGTGGGCCTTTAGCTGGGCATTATGATCCACAAGAATTTTGTGGGCCTTTACCTGGGCCGGCCTATTATGGCACACAAAAATCTTGTGGGCCTGTACCTGGGCCGACCCATTATGGCCCGCGAAATCTTGTGGGCCTTTAGCTGGGCCAGCCCATTATGGTCCGCAAAATCTCGTGGGCCTTTAGCTGGGCCGGCCCATTATGGTCCACAAAATCTTGTGGGCCTTTAGTTGGGCCGGCCCATTTAAACTTGTTGGGCCGTGCCACGTGTTGATGTATCATAGGCGCCTTCTGTCCAGTGAGTGGATGACATCTGTCCCGACGATGAGCCGACACGTGTTTCCTCTAGCCAATGATGATTTTACACGTGGAAAATCCCCATTGGTCGGGGCTGTTAACGGGTTATCGCATCCAAAACCCGACCCGATAGCTTAACGGCATTCCGTTACGGTGGATGCCACGTGTCAGTCACCCTTGACAAAAGCACTTCTGTGACGCGTGATTTATCGTCATGGAAGTGGACACTTCCGTGATGATAATTTTGGTAATGTCATGGAACACTTCTACGACAGCACAGGTATGACTATCTTGATTCTGTCATAAATTTGTCATGGATGTACATGCACGACAAAAAAGCGACCTACTGTGACAAACACGTATCATCACGGAAGTGTATTTTTTTTGTAGTGACTCAAAATAAATAGTTTATTAAATCTCGATCGTAGTGATACACATATTCACAATATTGAAGCCAAAAGATGCAAAGTTAATAATGATAGTGCAACTTATTTGTAGCACTGCCGTTTAGGTCATATTGGTATAAAGCGCATGAAGAAACTCCATGCTGATGGGCTTTTGGAATCACTTGATTATGAATCACTTGATGCTTGCGAACCATGCATCATGGGCAAGATGACTAAGACTCCGTTCTCCGGAACAATGGAGCGAGCAACTGACTTATTCAAAATAATACATATTGATGTATGCGGTCCGATGAGTGTTGAGGCTCGCGGCGGGTATTGTTATTTTCTGACCTTCACAAATGATTTGAGCAGATATGGGTATATCTACTTGATGAAACATAAGTCTGAAACATTTGAAAAGTTCAAAGAATTTCAGAGTGAAGTGGAAAATCTTCGTAACAAGAAAATAAAGTTTCTATGATCTGACCGTGGAGACGAATATTTGAGTTATGAGTTTGGTCTTCAACTAAAACAATGTGGAATAGTTTCACAAATTCACGCCACCTGGAACACCACAGCATAATGGTGTGTCCGACCGTCATAACCGTACTTTATTGGATGTAGTGCAATCTATGATGTCTCTTACCAATTTACCACTATCATTTTGGGGTTATGCATTAGAGACAGCTGCATTCACGTTAAATAGGGCACCATCTAAATTTGTTGAGATGACACTGTATGAACTATGGTTTGGCAAGAAACCAAAGCTGTCGTTTCTTAAAGTTTGGGGTTGCGATGCTTATGTGAAAAAGTTTCAAACTGATAAGCTCGAACCCAAATCGGAGTAGTGCGTCTTCATAGGATAGCCAAAAGAAACTGTTGGGTACACCTTCTATCACAGATCCGAAGGCAAGATATTTTGTTGCTAAGAATGGATCCTTTCTAGAGAAGGAGTTTCTCTCGAAAGAAGTGAGTGGGAGGAAAGTAGAACTTGATGAGGTAATTGTACCTTCTCCTGAATTGGAAAGTAGTCCATCACAGAAATCAGTTCCAGTGATTCCTACACCAATTAGTGAGGAAGATAATGATGATGATCATGAAACTTCAGATCAAGTTATTACCGAACCTCGTAGGTCAATCAGAGTACGGTCCGCACCAGAGTCGTACGATAATCCTATTCTGGAAGTCATGTTACTAGACCATGACGAACCTACGAACTATGAGGAAGCGATGATGAGCCCAGATTCTGCAAAATGGCTTGAGGCCATGAAATATGAGATGGGATCCATGTATGAGAACATAGTTTGGACTTTAATTGACTTGCCCGATGATCAGTGAGTCATTGAGAATAAATGGATCTTCAAGAGGAAGACGGACGCTGATAGTAGTGTTACTATCTACAAAGCTCGAATTGTCGCAAAATGTTTTCGACAAGTTCAAGGTGTTGACTACGATGAGATTTTCTCACTCGTATCGATGCTTAAAAGTCTGTCCGAATCATGTTAGCAGTTGCCGCATTTTATGAAATCTGGCAAATGGATGTCAAAACTGCATTCCTTAATGGATTTCTTAAAGAAGAGTTGTATATGCTGCAACCAGAAGGTTTTGTCGATCCTAAAGGTGCTAACAAGGTAACCAAGCTCCAGCAATCCATCTATGGACTGGTGCAAGAATCTTGGAGTTGGAATATATGTTTTGATAAAGTGATCAAAGCATATGGTTTTATACAAACTTGTGATGAAGCCTGTATTTACAAGAAAGTGAGTGGGAGCACTACAACATTTCTAATAATTATATGTGAATGACATATTGTTGATCGGAAATAATGTAGAATTTGCTGGAAAGCATAAAGGAGCATTTGAAAGGAGTTTTTTTAAAGAAAGACCTCGGTGAAGCTACTTACATATTGAGAATCAAGATCTATAGAGATAGATCAAAACGCTTGATATATTTTTCAATGAGTACATACCTTGACAAGTTTTTTGAAGTAGTTCAAAAATGGAACAGTCAAAGAAAGAGTTGTTGTCTGTGTTGCAAGGTGTGAAGTTGAGTAAGACTCAAAGCCCGACCACGGTAGAAGATAGAGAGAATGAAAGTCATTCCCTATGCCTCAGCCATATGTTCTATAAAGTATGCCATGCTGTGTAACAGACCTATTGTATACCCTGCCCTGAGTTTGGCAAGGGAGTACAATTTTTTTATCTAGGAGTGGATCACTAGACAACAGTCAAAATCATCCTTAGAGGACTAAGGAAATATTTCTCGGTTATGGAGGTGATAAAGAGTTCGCCGTAAAGAGTTACGTCGATGCAAGCTTTGCCACCGATCTGGATGACTCTGAGTCACAATCCAGATACATATTGAAAGTGAGAGCAGTTAGCTAAAGTAGCTCCATGCAGAGTATTGTAGACATAGAAATTTGCAAAATACATATGGATCTGAATTTGGCAAACCCATTGACTAAACTTCTCTCACAAGCAAAACATGATCACACCTTACTACTCTTTGGGTGTTAATCACATGGTGATGTTCTTGGGGGACGTAGTAATTTCAAAAAAAATCCTATGCACACGCAGGATCATGGTGATGCATAGCAATGAGAGGGCAGAGTGTGTCCACGTACCCTCGTAGACCGAAAGCGGAAGCATTAGCACAAGACAGTTGATGTAGTCATACGTCTTCATGATTCGACCGATCCAAGTACCGAACGCACGGCACCTCTGAGTTCAGCACACGTTCAGCTCAATGACATCCCACGGACTCCGATCCAGCAGAGCTTCGAGGGAGAGCTTCGTCAGCACGATGGTGTGATGATGGTGATAATGATGCTACCGACACAGGGCTTCGCCTAAGCACTGTTACAATATGACCGAGGTGGATTATGGTGAAGGGGGGCACCGCACACGGCTAAAAGATCAATTATCAATTATTATGTATCCAAGGGGTGCCTCCTCCCCGTATATAAAGGAGGGGAGGAGGGGGAGGGCCGGCCCTCTCTATGGTGCCCTAGGGGAGTCCTACTCCCACCGGGAGTAGGATTCCCCTTTCCTAATAGAACTAGGAGCCCTTCCAAGTAGTAGGAGTAGGAGAGAAGGAAAGGGAAAAGAGAAGAGAAGGAATGAGGGGGTGCCGCCCCTCCCTCTAGTCCAGTTCGGACTAAGCATTGGGGGGGGGGTGTGCAGCCTCTCCTCTCTCTTTCCCCTAAATCCTAATAAGGCCCATATACTCCCCGGTGAATTCCCGTAACTCTCCGGTACTCCGAAAAATACCCGAATCACTCGGAACCTTTCCAATGTCCGAATATAGTCGTCCAATATATCGATCTTTACGTCTCGACCATTTCGAGACTCCTCGTCATGTCCCCGATCTCATCCGGGACTACGAACTACATTTGGTACATCAAAACACATCAACTCATAATACAAATCGTCACCGAATGTTAAACGTGCGGACCCTACGGGTTCGAGAACTATGTAGATATGACCGAGACATGTCTCCGGTCAATAACCAATAGCGGAACCTGGATGCTCATATTGGCTCCTACATATTCTACGAAGATCTTTATCGGCCAAACCGCATAACAACATACGTTTTTCCCTTTGTCATCGGTATGTTACTTGCCCGAGATTCGATCGTCGGTATCTCAATACCTAGTCCAATCTCGTTACGGGCAAGTCTCTTTACTCGTTCCATAATACATCATCCCGCAACTAACTCATTAGTTACAATGCTTGCAAGGCTTATAGTGATGTGCATTACCGAGTGGGCCCAGAGGTACCTCTCCGAGAATCGGAGTGACAAATCCTAATCTCGAAATACGCCAACTCAACAAGTACCTTTGGAGACACGTGTAGAGCACCTTTATAATCACCCAGTCACGTTGTGACGTTTGCTAGCACACAAAGTGTTTCTCTGGTAAACGGGAGTTGCATAATCTCATAGTCATAGGAACATGTATAAGTCATGAAGAAAGCAATAGCAACATACTAAAACGATCAAGTGATAAGGTAACAGAATGGGTCAAGTCAATCACATCATTCTCCTAATGATGTGATCACGTTCATCAAATGACAACTCATGTCTATGGCTAGGAAACATAACCATCTTTGATCAACGAGGTAGTCAAGTAGAGGCATACTAGTGACACTCTATTTGTCTATGTATTCACACATGTATCATGTTTTCGGTTAATACAATTCTAGCATGAATAATAAACATTTATCATGATATAAGGAAATAAATAATAACTTTATTATTGCATCTAGGGTATATTTCCTTCAGTCTCCCACTTGCACTAGAGTCAATAATCTAGATTACACAGTAATGATTCTAACACCCATGGAGCCTTGGTGTTGATCATCTTTTGCTCATGGAAGGGGCTTAGTCAACGGGTCTGCAACATTCAGATCCGCATGTATCTTGCAAATCTCTATGTCTCCCACCTGGACTTGATCCCGGATGGAGTTGAAGTGTCTCTTGATGTGCTTGGTTCTCTTGTGAAATCTGGATTCCTTTGCCAAGGCAATTGCACCAGTATTGTCACAAAAGATTTTCATTGGACCCGATGCACTGGGTATGACACCTAGATCGGATATGAAATCCTTCATCCAGACTCCTTCATTCGCTACTTCCGAAGCAGCAATGTACTCCGCTTCACATGTAAATCCCGCCATGACACTCTGTTTAGAACTGCTCCAACTGACAGCTCCACCGTTCAATGTAAACATGTATCCGGTTTGCGATTTAGAATCATCCGGATCAGTGTCAAAGCTTGCATCAACGTAACCATTTACGATGAGCTCTTTGTCACCTCCATAAACGAGAAAACATACCCTTAGTCCTTTTCAGGTATTTCAGGATGATCTTGACCGCTGTCTAGTGATCCACTCCAGGATTACTTTGGTACCTCCCTGCCAAACTAATAGCAAGGCACACATCAGGTCTGGTACACAACATTGCATACATGATAGAGCCTATGGCTGAAGCATAGGGAACATCTTTCATTTTCTCTCTATCTTCTGCAGTGGTCGGGCATTGAGTCTTACTCAACTTCACACCTTGTAACACAGGCAAGAACCCTTTCTTTGCCTGATCCATTTTGAACTTCTTCAAAACTTTGTCAAGGTATGTGCTTTGTGAAAGTCCTATTAAGCGTCTTGATCTATCTCTATAGATCTTGATGCTCAATAAGTAAGCAACTTCATCGAGGTCTTTCATTGAAAAACTCTTATTCAAGTATCCTTTTATGTTATCCAGAAATTCTATATCATTTCCAATCAACAATATGTCATCCACATATAATATTAGAAATGCAACAGAGCTCCCACTCACTTTCTTGTAAATACAGGCTTCTCCAAAAGTCTGTATAAAACCATATGCTTTGATCACTATATCAAAACGTTTATTCCAACTCCGAGAGGCTTGCACCAGTCCATAAATAGATCGCTGGAGCTTGCACACTTCGTTAGCACCCTTTGGATCGATAAAACCTTCAGGTTGCATCATATACAACTCTTCTTCTAGAAATCCATTCAGGAATGCAGTCTTTACATCCATTTGCCAAATTCCATAATCATAAAATGAGGCAATAGCTAACATGATTCGGACGGACTTAAGGATCGCTACGAGTGAGAAGGTCTCATCGTAGTCAACTCCTTGAACTTGTCAAAAACCTTCTGCAACAAGTCGCGCTTTGTAGACAGTAACATTACCATCATCGTATGTCTTCTTCTTGAAGATCCATTTATTCTCGATGGCTTGTGGATCATCGAGCAAGTCAACCAAAGTCCATACTTTATTCTCATACATGGATCCTATCTCAGATTTCATGGCCTCAAGCCATTTTGCGGAATCTGGGCTCATCATCGCTTCCTCATAGTTCGTAGGTTCGTCATGGTCTAGTAACATGACCTCCAGAACAGGATTACCGTACCACTCTGGTGCGGATCTTACTCTGGTTGACCTACGAGGTTCGGTAGTAACTTGATCTGAAGTTTCATGATCATCATCATTAGGATCCTCACTAATTGCTGTAGGTGTCACAAAAACCAGTTTCTATGATGAACTACTTTCCAATAAGGGAGCAGCTACAGTTACCTCATCAAGTTCTACTTTCCTCGCACTCACTTCTTTCGAGAGAAACTCCTTCTCTAGAAAGGATCCATTCTTAGCAACAAAAGTCTTGCTTTCGGATCTGTGATAGAAGGTGTACCCAACTGTCTCTTTTGGGTATCCTATGAAGACACATTTCTCTGATTTGGGTTTGAGCTTATCAGGTTGAAGCTTTTTCACATAAGCATCGCAGCCCCATACTTTAAGAATCGACAACTTTGGTTTCTTGCCAAACCATAGTTCATAAGGCATCGTCTCAACGGATTTTTATGGTGCCCTATTTAACATGAATGCAGCCGTCTCTAAAGCATAACCCCAAAACGATAGCGGTAAATCAGTAAGAGACATCATAGATCACACCATATCTAGTAAAGTACGATTACAACATTCGGACACACCATTAGGCTGTGGTGTTCCAGGTGGTGTGAGTTGCGAAACTATTCTGCATTGTTTCAAATGTAGACCAAACTCGTAACTCAAATATTCTCCCCCACGATCAGATTGTAGAAACTTTATTTTCTTGTTACGATGATTTTCCACTTCACTCTGAAATTCTTTGAACTTTTCAAATGTTTCAGACTTATGTTTCATTAAGTAGATATACCCATATATGCTCAAATCATTTGTGAAGGTCAGAAAATAACGATACCCGCCGCGAGCATCAACACTCATCGGACCACATACATCAGTATGTATTATTTCCAATAAGTCTGTTGCTCGCTCCATAGTTTCGGTGAACGGCATTTTAGTCATCTTGCCCATAAGGCATGGTTCACAAGTACCAAGTGATTCATAATCAAGTGATTCCAAAAGTCCATCAGTATGGAGTTTCTTCATGCACTTTATACCAATATGACCTAAACGACAGTGCCACAAATAAGTTGCACTGTCATTATCAACTCTGCATCTTTTGGCTTCAACATTATGAATATGTGTATCACTACTATTGAGATTCAACAAAAATAGACCATGCTTCAAGGGTGCATGACCATAAAAGATATTACTGATATAAATAGAACAACCATTATTCTCAGATTTAAATGAATAACCGTCTCGCATCAAACAAGATCCAGATATAATGTTCATGCTTAACGCTGGCACCAAATAATAATTATTTAGGTCTAAAACTAATCCCGAAGGTAGATGTAGAGGTAGTGTGCCGACGGCGATCACATCGACTTTGGAACCATTTCCCACGCGCATCGTCACCTCATCCTTAGCCAGTCTTCGCTTAATCCGTAGTCCCTATTTTGAGTTGCAAATATTAGCAACGGAACCAGTATCAAATACCCAGGTGCTACTGCGGGCTCTGGTAAGGTACACATCAATAACATGTATATCACATATACCTTTGTTCACCTTTCCATCCTTCTTATCCGCCAAATACTTGGGGCAGTTCCGCTTCCAGTGACCAGACTGTTTGCAGTAGAAGCACTCAATCTCAGGCTTAGGTCCAGACTTAGGTTTCTTCTCCTGAGCAGCAACTTGTTTGTTGTTCTTCTTGAAGTTCCCCTTCTTCTTCCCTTTACCCTTTTTCTTGAAACTGGTGGCCTTGTTGACCATCAACACTTGATGCTCCTTCTTGATTTCTACCTCCGTTGCCTTTAGCATTGCGAAGAGCTCGGGAATTGTCTTATTCATCCCTTGCATATTATAGTTCATCACGAAGCTTTTGTAGCTTGGTGGCAGTGATTGAAGAACTCTATCAATGACACTATCAACAGGAAGATTAACTCCGATTTGAGTCAAGCAATTATGATACCCAGACATTTTGAGTATATGTTCACTGACAGAACTATTCTCCTCCATCTTGCTGCTATAGAACTTATTGGAGACTTCATATCTCTCTATCCGGGCATTTGCTTGAAATATTACCTTCAACTCCTGGAATATCTCATATGCTCCATGACATTCAAAACGTCGTTGAAGTCACGGTTCTAAGCTGTAAAGCATGGCACACCGAACTATCGAGTAGTCATCAGCTTTACTCTGCTAGACGTTCTTAACATCATCAGCAGCATCTGCAGTAGGCCTGGCACCTAGCGGTGTTTCCAGGACGTAATTCTTATGTGCAGCAATGACGATAATCCTCAAGTTACGGATCCAGTCAGTGTAATTGCTACCATCATCTTTCGACTTTGCTTTCTCAAGGAACGCATGAAAATTCAACAGAACAACAGCATGGGCCATATATCTACAATCAACATAGATAAGCAAAATACTATCAGGTTCTAAGTTCATGATAAATTTAAGTTCAATTAATCATATTACTTAAGAACTCCCACTTAGATAGACATCCCTCTGATCATCTAAGTGATCACGTGATCCAAATCAACTAAACCATGTCCGATCATCACGTGAGATGGAGTAGTTTTCAATGGTGAACATCACTATGTTGATCATATCTACTATATGATTCACGCTCGACCTTTCGGTCTCAGTGTTTCGAGGCCATATCTGCATATGCTAGGCTCGTCAAGTTTAACCTAAGTATTCTGCGTGTGCAAAACTGGCTTGCACCCGTTGTAGATGAACGTAGAGCTTATTACGCCCGATCATCACGGGGTGTCTCGGCATGACGAACTTTGGCAATGGTGCATACTCAGGGAGAACACTTTTACCTTGAAATTTAGTGAGAGGTCATCTTATAATGCTACCGTCAAACAAAGCATAATAAGATGCATAAAGGATAAACATCACATGAAATCAATATAAGTGATATGATATGGCCATCATCATCTTGTGCTTGTGATCTCCATCTCCAAAGCACAGTGATGATAACCATCGTCACCGGCGCGACACCTTGATCTCCATCATAGCATCGTTATCGTCTCGCCAACTATTGCTTCTATGACTATCGCTACCGCTTAGTGATAAAGTAAAGCAATTACGGGGCGATTGCATTGCATACAATAAAGCGACAACCATATGGCTCCTGCCAGTTGCCGATAACTCCGTTACAAAACATGATCATCTCATACAATAAATATAGCATCATGTCTTGACCATATCACATCACAACATGCCCTGCAAAAAACAAGTTAGACGTCCTCTACTTTGTTGTTGCAAGTTTTACGTGGCTGCTACGGGCTGAGCAAGAACCGTTCTTACCTACGCATCAAAACCACAATGATAGTTCGTCAAGTTAGTGCTCTTTTAAACTTCTCAAGGACCGGGCGTAGCCACACTCGGTTCAACTAAAGTTGGAGAAACTGACACCCGTTAGCCACCTGTGTGCAAAGCACGTCGGTAGAACCAGTCTCGCGTAAGCGTACACGTAATGTCGGTCTGAGCCGCTTCATCCAACAATACCGCCGAACCAAAGTATGACAAGCTGGTAAGCAGTATGACTTGTATCGCCCATGTTGATGTCAAAACCGGCAGATCTCGGGTAGGGGGTCTCGAACTGTGTGTCTAGGCCGGATGGTAACAGGAGGCAGGGGACACAATGTTTTACCTAGGTTTGGGCCCTCTTGATGGAGGTAAAACACTACGTCCTGCTTGATTAATATTGATGATATGGGTAGTACAAGAGTAGATCTACCATGAGATCAGAGAGGCTAAACCCTAGAAGCTAGCCTATGGTATGATTGTATGTTGTCCTACGGACTAAAACCCTCCGGTTTATATAGACACCGGAGAGGTTAGGATTACACAAGGTCAGTTACAAAGGAGGAGATATACATAGTATTGCCTAGCTTGCCTTCCACGCCAAGTAGAGCCCCATCGGGACACAAGACGAAGTCTTCAATCCTGTATCTTCATAGTCTAACAGTCCGGCCAGTGGAGATAGTCCGGCTATCTGGAGACCCCCTAATCCAGGACTCCTTCAGTAGCCCACGAACCAGGCTTCAATGACGATGAGTTCGGCGCGCAGTATTGTCTTCAGCATTGCAAGGCGGGTTCTTCTCCAATTTCCAAGTGTTCGTAAATAGTATCCGGCCCCATAAATGTTGATCCTCTTGGCTTCTGCGCCCAATAAGGGCAATTTCTCAGGCATCGACGAATACGAGGCGTCAGGGCATTTTTTCATTCACCCCCTAGCCAGATAAATGAATTGTCTATTAAAGGGATTGGGATTCTTAGATCCGATCACACCATCCTCCCCTCAGCGAGAATCCATCAGAGCGCATTTCGGAAAGATCCATTCCAGCATGGCCGACCTCCGCAGCTCCTCCTCCCGCCCCCGTAGCCCTAAGATTGGTGATTGGGAGAGGTGTTCAGTCCCACATAGTCGATTGGCCGAGCTGCAGACCAAAGGATTTCTTCCTCCGGCATACATGGTGCCCGTTCGAGCTGGGCTCCCCACCTACAATGGCGGGGGGCAAGCGGAGAGCTTTCCCTGTCCCTCCATGGGGGAACGGGTTTGTCTTGTTCCTTACTTACTAAAGGGACTCAGATTTCCAATTCATTCATTCCTCCGCGGGCTCCTGGAGTTCTACGGCCTCCAACTACACAATCTCACTCTTGCCTCCATCCTACACATCGCCGGCTACGTTGCCGTCTGCGAGTTGTTCATGGGCTGCGAGGCTCACTTCGAGCTGTGGAAAAGGCTATTTTGCCTTGTCCCTCGCACACAGAGGGAATCACTTTATCAAGTGGGTAGAGCCGAAGTATGGCGCATCACCGATACCGGATATCTGCCCGGTACCCCGAAGAATCCGTCCGAAGACTGGCCTTTAGAATGGTTTTATATGGAGGACGTTCCCCTTCCGGACCCTATTCGGCGGGGTCTTCCTGAGTTCAACAATACTCCTCCGAAGAAGCGCCGAAGTTGGTGCCCATGGAGCCCCCAGGTGGAAGACGACAGATAAGTCCTTTATCTGATGAACCGGATTAAGGCACTGGCTCAGTCAGGATTGACAACAACCGAAGTTATGTCAATTTGCATAATGAGGGGAGTGCAACCACTTCAATATCGTGGGCACCCCTTGTGGTGTTTCAACGGAGAGGATGACGCCACCCGCTATGGGCGTAAGGGTTCGGGCGATGCTGCCGCATTAACCAAAATCCTGTCCGAACTATTCAAGGGAGAGGAGGAGGAGTTCGCCCGCATCAAGCCACGGGACGGATTCTCCATGTACAATCCTCCGAGCTGGGTAAGCTATATCCCTTTACTTCCACCTTCCCGCATTTTTCATTATAAGTATTCACCTTGCCAATTTACGGCAGGAACTGCGAAAGGCCACAAGGGAGGTCAGCAGCCCTTCTCCACAGCCGGAGGACCCGGACCGGGCCCTCGACTCCGGACTCGAAGAAGATTCGGTTATTTCCGTGGAGCTGATAAACAGGCAGTTCTATCAATTAAGCTGCGATGACGCCATGGTGGCCATTACGGCCGACTACCCCGGACTGCTCCCTGCATCGCATGTAAGAAAAACCGAAAAGTCCCAACTCAAAAAGTAGGATCCCCTTTTAGACACCTCACCCATCATATTCATGGCCTTTTTTACAGGGAAGGCATTCAGGACGCCCTGCAATAACGCGCCAACAGGAGGCATCGAGGCAGGGTAGGCCCAAAAGGAAGGCGGTTAGGACGGAGACGCCGGCGCAAAGGTACAACAAACCCCGCTCCGTGGTTGTCTTTTTTCAAAGTATAATGACGCCCATGTTTCTTTAACAGAAAAAACGCTCGCCGGAATATGTCCGGCGATGTCGCCGATCGCGCTTCCACCAGTCAGGCACCAGGACCGGACACAGAGGCAGAAGCCGATATGAGGCAGGCGCCGGATAATCCTTCGATAGAGGATGCGGATAGATTATCCGCTACAAACTCAGAAGTGGAGAGCGCCATGAATCATAGGCGCCGCCGGGCCGTACTCCGGGACGCTTGTTTTTCACCAGAGGCATTTGACGCCTTAAACTCTGGAGAAGCGTACTTCCGTGCTGCTCAAGATGGTCTGGCCAGAGCCACGGATCAGTATGTAAAGGATGTACGGGTGAGTAAATCTGACGAGTTATATGGATCAGTAGCCCCTGAGACTTGAAGCAACTAGCAGAAATGATTTAAGGATCATCTTTGTTGTGCAGGTTCTTATAGAGAAGAATACCAAGCTGTCCCAGGAGCTGGAGGAATGCAAGACCCAACTACGGGCCACTGTTGCTGCATTGTAGGAACAGAAAAAGCCTCCAGCTGGTAACATTGACTATAAAGAATGATGGTTACCATATAGTGTGCGGCATGGCTGCAGATCTAACTATAGATTTTGTAGATGAGTCCGGAGAGAATCCGAAGGACCAACATGTTATGCGGCAGCTAGAGGCTGGAAAACGCGTGCTGACGGAGGTGAGGCGGGAGAAAAACAATCTCCAAGATGCCAATATAAAGCTGAACGTGGAACTAAAAGACGTTCGGGGCCAGCTTGCAGACTCCGAGAAGGAGAATAAGAGGCTTCGACGCGGCATTTTCAGTAAGTGCTTGAGCGAATCCTTTAAAGGTATTCGGCGAAGAAGCCGACTAACAACATTATGTCTGTAGGTATGCTGACGGGTCGTCCCGTGGAGGAAATGCCCGGGTCCGGGTGACCTTCTGTCCGAGCTATCACATCTGCATGAACAAGTTCGGCAGGTGATGCAGGGTGTTGCCCAGGCCTTGTGGCCGTCTGTCTCCCTGCCCGAGGGCATTGTAGAGCTTGCGGAGAAGCTTAAAGGAGCACGGCGGCGCTTCCGATTATGGAAGATATCAGCCTGCTGACAGGGTGCCAGAGAAGCCTGGGCCATGGTGAAGATGCGGTATACTAGAGCAGACCCAAATCACATGGCCAAGGTCGGACCTGTGGGACCCGACGGAAAAGAGATTCCCGTTAGCTTAGTGTATGGGCAAGTAGAATTAGCCGCCAAGTATTCCCAACAGGATTGTAAGCTAGACTGCCTGTTGGATGGTATAGAGGAAGAATTTAGTCAGTCTGCATGACTATGTATTTAAAGTGACATGTATAATGCCTTCTAGCCGGATTGTAGATCATTTGTCATTGCGGACCTTTTCGCTTCAGCCTCCGGGCCTAATAGTCCGGAGTGTATCTGAATACCCGCTCAGTTATATAAGAACATGGGTATGTGTGGAGACCAGGCGTAGGGTTCATGAGTGCTTTATTAGACAAGTGCCCAACTAGTTATGTTATATTGCATGGGTAGCAAGAAACATCTTCCAGGGAGAATAGTTCCGTTAAGGGTTCCTTTCCCTGGGTAAGCATGCCCTAAAGTGCATGTCCGGACTACGATAGGAAACGTAGGAAAAACATCTGGGGGCAGATATGAAAAATGAAAATCATCTTTTGTTCACCGACTGAATATTCCCTTAAGAATGCTAGCTTTCGGCTTCACCCAGTCTGAGGTACACATCCGGCTGACCCGGCGGTAACAATCGCAGAGGTGCTCCCCTTATGCCCTAGCCAAATTAACGAGAACGTAGGGCATAAATACAAGAGCCAGGCAACCTAGCTTGGCCAAAACTTAAGTCATATCGATGCATATAATGGTGAAAAAAGGTACATGAGGAAGTATAACACATGTGCTTGGTAGGAAGCCCAGATAAATAATTTAAGCTTCTATGAAAGAAGCCCCCAGGTATGAAGAGTGCGGCTAGCGCATCTGTGATGTGCAAGCAAGGCACAAGGTGACCTTTGAAGGCCTAGAGAAATAAGAAAGGAAAGAAAGAAAGGAAAACAAGACATATAATGTATTTGCGAAAAATGGACAAAGGGAGGGGACTAACATAGAGTCCGGTGCTAGGCGTAGAATCTTCGGAGCCTGGCCGCGTTCCATGGGTTCGGCTCGAGTCGACTAGCCGATGCCTCCCACAGTCGATACGCTCCACCAGTCAGAACTTGGTCAATAATGAAGGGACCTTCCCATTTGGGCTCGAGCTTGTTCTTCTTCTTATCCGGCAGGCGTAGAACTAGTTCGCCAACGTTATATGTTTTGGCCCGTACTTCTCTGCTTTGGTATCTATGAGCCTGTTGGTGATAAAATGCGGAATGGGCTTTGGCTATGTCGCGCTCCTCCTCCAAGGTGTCCAGACTGTCCTGCCGATCGAGCTCGGCTTCTCTTTCTTTGTACATGCACACTCTAGGTGAGTCATGAATTATGTCACAGGGCAAGATTGCCCCTGCGTCATACACCATAAAGAAGGGTGTATATCCGGTACTACGATTCGGCGTGGTTCGCAGCCCCCAGAGTACGGAGTCGAGCTCCTCTACCCAGTGCGTGTCAGACTCCGTTAAGGAACGCACTAGTCTAGGTTTAATGCCGCTCATTGTAAGACCATTTGCTTGCTCGACTTGACCGTTGGTTTGTGGGTGATAGACTGAGGCATAATTGAGCTTGATGCCCATTTTGCTGCACCAGATTTTTACCTCATCGGCCGTGAAGTTCATGCCATTATCAGTGATGATGCTGTGGGGGACGCCATAACGGTGTACAACCCCGGATATGAAATCTATCACCGGTCCGGATTCAGCTGTTTTAACTGGTTTGGCCTCTATCCATTTGGTGAATTTATCCACCATGACCAATAAGTAGTTTTTCTTATGGGTTCCCCTTTAAGGGGTCCAACCATGTCAAGCCCCCAGACCGCAAAGGGCCATGTAATGGGGATTTTTTGGAGAGCGGTAGGTGGCATGTGGCTTTGATTTGCAAAGAGCTGGCAACTGGCGCAACGTTGGACCAAGTCCTGTGCATCTGCTCGGGCCGTTGGCCAGTAGAATCCTGTACGGAAGGCCTTGCTTACAAGAGCCCGGGCTGCGGCGTGATGACCGTCGAGTCCGGCGTGAATTCTTGCCAAAAGATTCCACCCTTCCTCTTCGGAGATGCACCTTTGAAGGACTCTGGTAGTGCTTTTCTTGTACAATTCTCCCTCATGGACCCTGTAGGCCTTGGATCGCCGCACTATGCAGCGTGCCTCATTTTGGTCCTCCGGAAGTTCCTGTCTGGTTAGGTAGGCCAGGAATGGTTCTGTCCACGGGGCAATAATGGCCATTATTTCGTGGGCTGAAGGTGTTATTTCGGTGGCGGAGCCTCCGATTGTGTCAGAGAGTTCGGTATCGGGTGTTTTGGTCGGGTTCGGACTGTTGTTACCGGTGTCCCTTCCCATACTACAGATGGCTTGAAAAGCCTTTCCAAATATATGTTGGGGGGGACCGCATCGCGTTTTGCGCCGATGCGGGCGAGGATGTCCGCCGCCTGATTGTTTTCCCGAGCCACATGGTGAAATTCGAGTCCCTCGAACTGAGCTGACATTTTTAGGACGACGTTTCGATAGGCCGCCATTTTCGGATCATTGGCGTCAAAATCTCCATTTATTTCGGATATTGCGAGGTTTGAATCCCCGCACACCTCCAGGCGTTGAATGCCCATGGAGACTGCCATTCGAAGACCATGCAACAAAGCTTCGTATTCGGCTGCATTGTTGGAGTCTGTATACAGTATTTGCAGTATGTACCGAACGGTGTCTCCGGTTGAGGACGTCAGAACGAGGCCAGCCCCTAGACCGGCCAGCATTTTAGAACCGTCGAAGTGCATGATCCAATTGGAGTATGCGCCGTACTCTTTAGGGAGTTCGGCCTCTGTCCATTCGGCGACGAAGTCGGCCAGTACTTGCGATTTAATGGCTCGGCGAGGTTTATATGTTATGTTGAATGGGAGGAGCTCAATGGCCCATTTGGCAATCCAGCCCGTAGCATCGCGGTTGTTGATAATATCATTAGGTGGCACTTCCGAGGCTACTGTAATCGAACACTCTTGAAAGTAGTGTCACAGTTTTCGTGATGCCATGAATACCGCATATGCTATCTTTTGGTAATGCGGGTACCGTGATTTGCATGGAGTGAGGACAGTGGATACATAGTATACCGGCTTTTGAAGAGGGAATTTGTGTCCGTCCGCTTCCCATTCGACAAAGCACCGCGCTTACAACTTGATGAGTTGCCGCAATGTACAACAACATTGGTTCGCCGATGTTTGGCGTGGCCAGGATCGGGTTGGTTGCCAGGATGGCCTTTATTTCTTCTAATCCGGCTGTGGCCGCGTCCGTCCACTCGAAGTGTTCAGTGCGCCAAAGGAGGCGACAAAGGGGTAAAGCTTTTTCTCCTAAGCGGGAGATAAAGCGGCTTAGAGCCGCCACGCATCCAGTTAACTTCTGGATTTGTTTGAGGTCAATTGGGGTAGCCAACTGTGACAATGCTCAGATTTTGGCCGGATTAGCTTCAATACCTCTACTGGAGATAATGAATCCCAGGAGCTTTCCGGCTGGGACGCCGAAGACGCTTTTTTCCGGATTGAGCTTGATGTCATATGTTCGAAGGTTGTCGAATGTGAGCCTCAAGTCGTCTATCAGAGAGTCGACGTGTTTGGTTTTGACGACCACATCGTCTACGTATGCCTCTATGGTTTTGCTAATTTGTTTCTCCAGGCATGTCTGAATCATGCGCTGATATGTTGCGCCGGCGTTTTTGAGCCCAAAAGGCATTGTGTTGAAACATAAGGGACCGTATGGTGTGATGAATGCCGTTGCGGCTTGGTCAGACTCCGCCATCTTGATTTGGTGGTAACCGGAGTATGCGTCGAGGAAACACAATGACTCGTGTCCTGCGGTAGTGTCAATGATTTGATCGATGCGTGGGAGGGGGAAGGGATCCTTTGGGCAAGCTTTATTGAGGTCTTTGAAATCGACGCAAAGGCGCCAGGATTTGTCCTTTTTTGGTACCATCACCAGGTTTGCTAGCCAGTCCGGATGTTTTATTTCTCTGATGAATCCGGCTTCCAATAACTTGGCTAGTTATTCTCCCATGGCCTGTCTTTTAGGTTTGGAGAAATGCCGAAGAGCTTGCTCGACCGGCTTGAATCCCTTTATGATATTGAGGCTATGCTCGGCCAGCCTGCATGGGATTCCTGGCATGTCTGAGGGATGCCAGGCGAATATGTCCCAGTTCTCGCGCAGGAACTCTCGTAGTGCGGCCTCCACGGCGGGGTGTAACTGTGCCCCGATGGAGGCTATTTTGGTAGGGTCCGTTGGGTGGACTTGGAATTTGACTATTTCATCTGCTGGTTTAAAAGAGGTGGACTTGGATCTCTTGTCGAGTATCACATCGTCCCTGTCCACTCTGGAGCGTAGCGTGGTTAACTCCTCGGCCGAGAGGGCTTCAGATAATGCCTTGAGGGCCAATGCCGCTGTTTTGTTTTTGGCGCGGAGTGCCATGTACAGATCACTAGCGAGAGTGATGATTCCGTTGGGCCCGGACATTTTAAGCTTCATGTACCCATAATGGGGTACGGCTTGGAAGATTATGAACGCCTCCCGTCCTAAAAGAGCGTGATAGCCACTACTGAACGGGGCCACTTGGAATGTAATTTCTTCGGACCTGTAATTGTCCAGCGTGCCGAATACCACATCTAGTGTGATTTTCCCAGCACAGCGTGCTTCCCTGCTGGGGATAATTCCTCTAAAGGTTGTGCTTCTTTGCTCGAGGCGGTTCCAGTCTATTTCCATCTTTTGAAGAGTTTCCTCATAGATGAGGTTTAGTCCGCTGCCGCCATCCATGAGTACTTTGGTGAGTCGAAAGCCATCCACGATTGGACTGAGGACCAGTGCCGCTGGTGCTCGGGCTGTTCGGAATTTGGGTTCATCACTGGCATTGAAGGTAATAGCCGTGTCACTCCATGGATTTATTGCTGCTACGTGGCAGATTTCAGCCATGCTGCGGAGTGTTCGCTTGCGCCTATTATTTGACGGAAAGGTCTCAAACACTGTTAACACCATATTGTTATCCGCTGGATGGTGCTCTGTGGTATGTGGGATAAGAAGATCCTCACCACTTTTGGCTACCTGCCGGAGTATCCAACATGCTCTAAGGCTGTAGGTTGGTATTATATCCGCCGTGCTATGAATTTTGCAGGATCCGTTGAGCCATCCCTCCAGCAGGTTTCTTGCCCTATAAAGAGTTTTTGCTTTTTGGTAGTTGATTCGGGTGTATTGTGATAATGCACCCTTTTATTTCAGACTAGGTTTGCGTTCAAGGCCGGATTATCCCAAAAGCTTCTTTCGGTTTTCCAGGCACTCTCCATCACACAGTACTTTCGTACTATGGACGCCAAGTCAGCGAAGCGTGTTATCTCACGACGAATTATGGCGTTAAGGATTCCCTTGTCCGTGCAATTATTGCAGAAAAATAAGATTGCGTCTTCCTCGCGACAGTCCTTAACCTTGTTCATCGCAAGGAGGAATCTGGCCCAGTAATGATGTACTATTTTGTGGGGCTCTTTCCTGATATGGGAAAGATCGCTTGTGTTTGGGTGGGTGGGTGGAATTGGACTCGAACCCCTACCCGATCTGGGATCCAGGGACCGAGGAGTTTCCAATTTTGGAAGTTCCGGTTCCGGGGTGTTACCCGCTAATCCTGGTCCGCTGTCTGACTCTAAGTTCAGGGATTGGATGTTGTCCTCCCGCAAACGGGCGTCCGGCTCGGAGAGCTCGGGAATCTGGACATATTTGGTCCTCAGGATAGAGGAAAGGTCGCCGCATTGTTCCTCCACCACTGCAATATGATGGGTGATCGGTGGAGAGTTAATCTCCCTTTGATCGGGTTTAAGCCCAATCTGATCATAGTCCGTAGCGACTCCCAAGGCGGCGATACGATCCAAGAGCTTGTTTAAGGAGGAGAGCTCCATTGGATCCATCTGTTTGGCGAGTGCTGATTTGACGTGGAGGCTGTTTTCGATGACCCGAGAGTTCTTCGTCGGCGCGGCGGCCGAACGGGCGGTCATGATGAACCCTCCTAACCGGAGAGTTTGGCCAACAGCCAAAGCTCCCCCAATAGTAATACCGTCTTTAAAGATGATACAAGACATCCTTCCTTCTGGCAACGGCACAGAGGAACTCTCAATGAAAGCACTAATGTCGGTGTCAAAACCGGCGGATCTCGGGTAGGGGGTCCCGAACTGTGCGTCTAGGCCGGATGGTAACAGGAGGCAGGGGACACAATGTTTTACCCAGGTTCAGGCCCTCTTGATGGAGGTAAAACCCTATGTCCTGCTTGATTAATATTGATGATATGGGTAGTACAAGAGTAGATCTACCACGAGATCAGAGAGGCTAAACCCTAGAAGCTAGCCTATGGTATGATTGTATGTTGTCCTACGGACTAAAACCCTCCGGTTTATATAGACACCGGAGAGGTTAGGGTTACACAAGGTCGGTTACAAAGGAGGAGATATAGATATCCGTATTGCCAAGCTTGCCTTCCACGCCAAGTAGAGTCCCATCCGGACATGAGATGAAGTCTTCAATCCTGTATCTTCATAGTCTAACAGTCCGGCGAGTGGAGAAAGTCTGGCTGTCCGGAGACCCCCTAATTGAGGACTCCTTCAGCCCACAACTCACTTGTGTTCTACTCGTGCATATAACATCTACGCATAAAACCTGGCTCTAATGCCACTGTTGGGGAACGTAGTAATTTCAAAAAAAATTCCTACGCACACGCAGGATCACGGTGATGCATAGCAATGAGAGGGGAGAGTCTGTCCACGTACACTCGTAGAACAAAAGCGGAAGCATTAGCACAACGCGGTTGATGTAGTCGTATGTCTTCACGATCCGACCGATCCAAGTACCGAATGCACATCACCTCCGAGTGCAGCACACGTTCAGCTTGATGACGTCCCACAAACTCCGATCCAGCAGAGCTTCGAGGGAGAGTTCCGTCAGCATGACAGCGTGATGACGGTGATGATGATGCTACCGACGCAGGGCTTCGCCTAAGCACTGCTACGATCTGATCGAGGTGGATTATGGTGGAGGGGGGCACCGCACACGGCTAAAAGATCAGTGATCAATTGTTGTGTATCCAAGGGGTGCCCCTCCCCGTATATAAAGGAGTGGAGGAGGGGGAGGGCCGACCCTCTCTATGGCGTGCCCTAGGGGAGTCATACTCCCACCGGAAGTAGGATTCCCCCTTTCCTAGTAGAACTAGGAGCCCTTCCAAGTAGTAGGAGTAGGAGAGAAGGAAAGGGAAAAGAGAAGAGAAGGAAGGAGGGGGCGCCGCCCCTCCCCCTAGTCCAATTCGGACTAAGCATTGGGGGGGGGGGGCGTGCAGCCTCTCCTCTCTCTTTCCCCTAAAGCCCAATAAGGCCCATATACTCCCCGGCGAATTCCCGTAACTCTCCGGTACTCCGAAAAATACCCTAATCACTCGGAACCTTTCTGATGTCCGAATATAGTCGTCCAATATATCGATCTTTACGTCTCTACCATTTCGAGACTCCTCGTCATGTCCCCGATCTCATCCGGGTCTACGAACTACATTCGGTACATCAAAACACATAAACTCATAATACAAATCGTCACTGAATGTTAAACGTGCGGACCCTACGGGTTCGAGAACTATGTAGACATGATCGAGACACGTCTCTGGTCAATAACCAATAGCGGAACCTGGATGCTCATATTGGCTCCTACATATTCTACGAAGATCTTTATCGGCCAAACCGCATAACAACATATGTTTTTCCCTTTGTCATCGGTATGTTACTTGCCCGAGATTCGATCCTCGGTATCTCAATACCTAGTTCAATCTCGTTACCGGCAAGTCTCTTTACTCATTCCTTAATAAATAATCCCATAACTAACTCATTAGTTACAATGCTTGCAAGGCTTATAGTGATGTGCATTACCGAGTGGGCCCAGAGATACCTCTCCAACAATCGGAGTGACAAATCCTAATCTCGAAATACGCCAACTCAACAAGTACCTTCGGAGACACCTGTAGAGCACCTTTATAATCACCCAGTTACGTTGTGATGTTTGGTAGCACGCAAAGTGTTTCTCCGGTAAACGGGAGTTGCATAATCTCATAGTCATAGGAACATGTATAAGTCATGAAGAAAGCAATAGCAACATACTAAAACGATCAAGTGCTAAGCTAACGGAATGATTCAAGTCAATCACATCATTCTCCTAATGATGTGATCCCATTCATCAAATGAAAACTCATGTCTATGGCTAGGAAACATAACCATCTTTCATCAACGAGCTAGTCAAGTAGAGGCATACTAGTGACACTCTGTTTGTCTATGTATTCACACATGTATCATGTTTCCGGTTAATACAATTCTAGCATGAATAATAAACATTTATCATGATATAAGAAAATAAATAATAACTTTATTATTGCCTCTAGGGCATATTTCCTTCAGATGTGAACTAATATTACTGACTCTAGTAAACCTTTGAGTGTTGGTCACATGGCAATGTGAACTATGAGTGTTAATCACATGGTGATGTGAACTATTTGTGTTAAATCACATGGCGATGTAAACTAGATTATTGACTCTAGTGCATGTGGGAGAATGAAGGAAATATGCCCTAGAGGCAATAATAAAATTATTATTTATTTTCTTATTTCATGATAAATGTTCATTATTCATGCTAGAATTGTATTAACCGGAAACTTAGTACATGTGTGAATACATAGACAAAACAAAGTGTCCCTAGTATGCCTCTACTTGACTAGTTTGTTTATCAAAGATGGTTATGTTTCCTAACCATAGAAATGTGTTGTCATTTGATGAACGGGATGACATCATTAGGAGAATGATGTGATGGACAAGACCCATTCGTTAGCTTAGCATTATGATCGTTACTGTTTCATTGCTACCGCTTTCTTCATGACTTATACATGTTCCTCAGACTATGAGATTATGCAACTCCCAAATACCGTAGGAACACCTTGTGTGCTATCAAATGTCACAACGTAACTGAGTGATTATAAAGATTCTCTACAGGTATCTCCGATGGTGTTTGTTGAGTTGGCATAGATCGAGATTAGGATTTGTCACTCCGTGTATCAAAGATGTATCTATGGGCCCTCTCGGTAATGCACATCACTATAAGCCTTGCAAGCATTGTGACTAATGAGTTTGTTGTGGGATGATGCATTACGAAACGAGTAAAGAGACTTGCCGATAACGAGATTGAACTAGGTATTGAGATATCGATGATCGAATCTCGGGCAAGTAACATACCGATGACAAAGGGAACAACATATGTTGTTATGCGGTTTGAACGATAAGGATCTTCATAGAATATGTAGGAACCAATATGAGCATCCAGGTTCCGCTATTGGTTATTGACTAGAGATGAGTCTCGGTCATGTCTACATAGTTCTCGAACCCATAGGGTCTGCACGCTTAACATCCTGTGGCGATTTGTATTATGAGTTATGTTATTTGATGACCGAAGTTTGTTTGGAGTCCCAGATGAGATAGGGCACATGACGAGGAGTCTCGAAATGGTCGACACGTAAAGATCGATATATTGGAAGGCTATATTCGGACATCGGAAAGGTTCTAAGTGATTCGGGTATTTTTCGGAGTACCGGAGAGTTATGGGAATTCGTATTGGGCCTTAATGGGCCAATACAGGAAAGGAGAGAAAGGCCTCAAGGGTGGCCGCACCACTTCCCCATGGACTGGTCCGAATTGGACTAGGTAAAGGGGTGCCCCCTTCCTTCCTTCTACTTCTCCCTTCCCTTTTTCCTATTCCACGTGTGAGGTGGAATCCTACTAGGACAAGGGAGTCCTAGTAGGACTCCACACTTTGGGCGCGCCCTATGAGGGCCGGCCTCCTCCTCCATCCATCCTTTATATACGTGGCTAGGGGGCACCCCATAGACATACAAGTTGATCATTGATACCTTAGCCGTGTGCGGTGCCCCCCTCCACAATAATCCACCCCGGTATCGTTGTAGTGCTTAGGCGAAGCCCTGCGATGGTACCATCATCATCACCGTCATCACGCCGTCGTACTGATGAAGCTCTCCCTCGACACTCAGCTGGATCGAGAGTTCGTGGGACGTCACCAAGCCGAACGTGTGCAGATCGCAGAGGTGCCGTACTTTCGGTACTAGGATCGGTCGATCATGAAGACGTACGACTACATCAACCGCGTTGTCATAACGCTTCCGCTTACGGTGTATGAGGGTACATAGACAACACTCTCCCCTCTTGTTGCTATGCATAACCATGATCTTGCATGTGTGTAGGATTTCTTTTGAAATTTCTGCGTTCCCCAACAGTGATCAACCTGGTCACCATCATGATGATTTGAAGAGACTTGCAAAGATATCAAATCATGCATATAAGAATTCAGAGAAGAACCAAATATTGTTCATAGATAAACTTGATCATAAATATAAAATTCATCGGATCTCGGCAAACACATCGCAAAAAGTATTACATCGAATAGATCTCCAAGAACATCGAGGAGAACTTTGTATTGAGAACGAAAGAGAGAAAAGAAGCCATCTAGCTAATAACTATGGACCCGAAGGTCTGTGGTAAACTACTCACACATCATCGGAGAGGCTATGGTATTGATGTAGAAGCCCTCCGTGATCAAATCCCCCTCCCGTAGATTGCTGGAAAAGGCCCCAGATGGGATCTCATGGGTACAGAAGGTTGCGGTGGTGGAAAAGTGGTTTCGTGGCTCCCCCTAATGTTTTTAGGGTATAAGAGTATATATAGGCGAAAGAAGTATCTCGGTGGAGCTCCGTGGGGCCCACGAGGATGGGGGCACGCTTACCCCCCTGGGCATGCCCTCCTGCCTCGTGGAAGCTTCACGGAGTTCCAGACTTCAACTCCAAGTCTCTTGGTTTGCGTTTGTTCCAAGAAAGATCCTCGCGAAGGTTTGGTTCCGTTTGGATTCTGTTTGATATTCCTTTTCTGCGAAACACTAAAATAGGCAAAAAAAACATAAACTGGCACTGGGCCTCTGGTTAATAGGTTAGTCCCAAAAATAATATAAAAGTGCATATTAATGCCCATTAAACATCCAATGTAGATAATATAATAGCATGAAACAATAAAAAATTATAGATACGTTGGAGACGTATCAAGCATCCCCAAGCTTAATTCCTGCTCGTCCTCGAGTAGGTAAATGATAAAAACAAATTTTTTGATGTGGAATGCTACCTAACATAATTTTTAATGTAATTTCCTTTATTGTGGCATGAATGTTCAGATCCAAAAGATTCAAGACAAAAGTTTATTATTGACATAAAAATAATAATACTTCAAGCATACTAACCAAGCAATTATGTCTTCTCAAAATAACATAGCCAAAGAAATCTCATCCCTACAAAATCATATAGTTTGGCCATGCTTCATCTCTGTCACACAAAATGCTCCCATCATGCACAACCCCAATGACAAGCCAAGCAATTGTTTCATACTTAGCCTTTTCAAACTTTTTCAACTTTTACACAATATATGAGCGCGAGCCATGGACATAGCACTATGGGTGGAATAGAATGGTGGTTGTGGAGAAGACAAAAAGGAGGAAGATAGTCTCACATCAACTAGGCATATCAATGGGCTATGGAGATTCCCATCGATAGATATCAATGTGAGTGAGTAGGTATTGCCATGCAACGGATGCACTAGAGCTATAAGTGTATGAAAGCTCAACAAAAGAAACTAAGTGGGTGTGATCCAACTTTCTTGCTCATGAAGACCCAGGGAAATTGAGGAAGCCCATCATTGGAATATACAAGCCAAGTTCTATAATGTAAAATTCCCACTATTATATGAAAGTGACAACATAAGAGACTCTCTATCATGAAGATCATGGTGCTACTTTGAAGCACAAGTGTGGAAAAAGGATAGTAACATTGCTCCTTCTCTCTTTTTCTCTCATTTATTTTTTATTTTATTTTTTGTTTGAGCCTTCTCTTTTTTATGGCCTCTTTTTATTTTTTATTTTTGTCCGGAGTCTCATCCCTACTTGTGGGGGAATCATAGTTTCCATCATACTTTCCTCACATGGGACAATGCTCTAATAATGAGGATCATCACACTTTTATTTACTTACAACTCAAGAATTACAACTCGATACTTAGAACAAAATATGACTCTATGTGAATGCCTCCGGCGGTGTACCGGGATGTGCAATGAATCAAGAGTGACATGTATAAAAAAATATGTATGGTGGCCATGCCACAAATACGATGTCAACTACATGATCATGCAAAGCAATATGACTATGATGAAGCGTGTCATAATAAACGGAACAATGGAAAGTTGCATGGCAATATATCTCAGAATGGCTATGGAAATGCCATAATAGGTAGGTATGGTGGCTGTTTTGAGGAAGGTAAATGATGGGTTTATGGTACCGGCGAAAGTTGCGCGACACAAGAGAGGCTACCAATGGTGGAAGGGAGAGAGTGCGTATAATCCATGAACTCAACATTAGTCATAAAGAACTCACATACTTATTGCAAAAATCTAGAAGTCATCAAAACCAAGCACTACGTGCATGCTCCTAGAGGGATAGATTGGTAGGAAAAGACCATCCTCGTCCCCGACCGCCACTCATAAGGAAGACACTCAAACAACACCTCATGCTTCAAATTTGTCACACAACGGTTACCATATGTGCATGCTACGGGACTTGCAAACCTCAACACAAGTATTTCTCAAGTACACAATTACTCAACTAGCACGATTCTAATATCACCATCTTTATATCTCAAAATAATTTTCAAGTATTAAACTATTCAATACACTCTATATGAAAGTTTTTATTCTACCCATCTCGAATGCCCATTATATTAGTACTAATTTTATAACTAAAGCAAATTACCATGATGTTCTAAAAGACTCTCAAAATAATATAAGTGAAGCATGAGAGATCAATAATTTCTATAAAATAAAACCACCACCATGCTCTAAAAAGATATAAGTGAAGCACTAGAGCAAAATTATCTAGCTCAAAAGATATAAGTGAAGCACATAGAGTATTCTAATAAATTCCGATTCATGTGTGTCTCTCCCAAAAGGTGTGTACAACAAGGATGATTGTTGTAAACTAAAAAATCAAAGACTCAAATCATAAAGATGCTCCAAGCAAAACACATATCATTTGGTGAATAAAAATATAGCCTCAAGTAAAGTTACCGATAGACGAAGACGAAAGAGGGGATGCCTTCCGGGGCATTCCCAAGCTTAGTCTTTTGGTTGTCCTTGAATTTTACCTTGGGGTGCCTTGGGCATCCCCAAGCTTAGGCTATTTCCACTCCTTGTTCCAAAATCCATCAAATCTTTACCCAAAAACTTGAAAACTTCACAACACAAAACTCAACAGAAAATCTCATGAGCTCCATTAGTATAAGAAAACAAACCACCACTTTAATGTACTGTAATTAACTCATTCTTTATTTATATTGGTGTTAAACCTAATGTATTCCAACTTCTCTATGGTTCATCCCCCCGATACTAGCCATAGTTTCATCAAAATAAGCAAACAACAGACGAAAAACAGAATCTGTCAAAACAGAATAGTCTGTAGCAATCTAGAGGTTTCGAATACTTATGTAACTCCAAAAATTATGAAAAATTAGGAAGACCTAAATAATTAGTATATTGATCTACTGAAGTTGGAACTGGTATTTTATATCTCTCTGGTAAAAACTGAAAATTATTCTCGTGAGCGCATACTTTCTGTTTTTATCAGCAAGATCAAACAACAATCACCCAAGAAGATCCTAAAGGCTTTACTTGGCACAAACACTAATTAAAACATAAAAACACAATCATAAAAGAGTCTAGATTTATTATTTATTACTAAATAGGAACAAAAAGTAAAGAACAAAAATAAAATTGGGTTGCCTCCCAACAAGCGCTATCGTTTAACGCCCCTAGCTAGGCATAAAAGCAAGAATAGATCTAGGTATTGTCATCTTTGGTATGCAATCCATAAGTGGCTCTCATAATTGATTCATAAGCAAATTTAATTTTCTTTCTATGAAAGTGTTCCATGCTTTTCCTTAACGGAAATTGGAATCTAATATTTCCTTCTTTCATGTCAATAATTGCACCAATCGTTCTAACGAAAGGTCTAACAAGAATAATAGGACATGTAGGATTGCAATCTATATCAAGAAGGATGAAATCTATGGGCACATAATTCCTATTTGCAACAATAAGAATATCATTAATTCTTCCCATAGGTTTCTTAATGGTGGAATCCGCAAGATGCAAATTTAAAGAACAATCAACAAATTCACGGAAACCTAACACATCACACAAAGTTTTTGGAATCGTGGAAGCACTAGCACCCAAATCACATAAAGCATAGCATTCATAAACTTTAATCTTAATTTTAATAGTAGGTTACCACTCATCATAAAGTTTTCTAGTAATAGAAACTTCTAGTTCAAGCTTTTCTTCATGAGATTGCATTAAAGCATAAACGGTATGTTTAGTAAAAGCATTATTTTGATCATAAGCATGAGGAGAATTTAACATGGATTGCAACAAGGAAATACAATATATCAAAGAGTAATTATCATAATTAAATTCCTTGAAATCCAAAATAGTGGGTTCATTGCTATGTAAAGTTTTGACCTCTCCAATCCCACTTCTATTATCAAGATCTAAAAACTTCGAATCATTGAGACGCCTTTTAACTAAAGTTGACTCATCTCCAGTACCATCTTTATCAAGATTCATATTGGAAAACAAAGATTTAACAGGAGACACATCAATCACTTTTAGATCATCATCATTATTATCATTAAAGCTAGAAGAACACGCTTTCACAAAGCAATCTTTTTTAGCACGCATCCTAGCGGTTCTTTCTTTGCATTCATCAATGGAAATTCTCATGGCTTTGAGAGAATCATTGATATCATGCTTAGGTGGAATAGATCTAAGTTTCAATGAACCAACATCAAGAGAAATTCTATCCACGTTCCTAGCCAACTGATACGTCCATTTTGCATCATGCCTTTATATTGATATTTATTGCATTATGGGATGTTACTACACATTATGTCACAACACTTATGCCTATTCTATCTTATTTTACAAGGTTTATATGAGGAGGGGGAATGCCGGCAGCTGGAATTCTGGGCTGGAAAAGGAGCAAATATTAGAGACCTATTCTACACATCTCCAAAAGTTCTGAAACTCCACGGGAGCACTTCTCATAATATATAAAAAATATTGAGCGCGAGAAGTACCAGAGGGGGGCCACCCACCAACCACGAGGGTGGGGGCGCTCCCTACCCCCCTGGGCGCGCCCCTGCCTCGGGGGCCCCCTGGTGGCCCTCCGATGCCCATCTTCTGCTATATGAGGTCTTTCGTCCGAGAAAAAAATCATAAGCAAGCTTTCGGGACGAGACTCCACCGCCATGAGGCGGAACCTTGGCAAAACCAATCTAGGGCTCTGGCGGAGCTGTTTTGTCGGGGAAACTTCCCTCCGGGAGGGGGAAATCATCACCATCGCCATCACCAACGATCCTCTCATTGGGAGGGGGTCAATCTCCATCAACATCTTCACTAGCACCATCTCATCTCAAACCCTAGTTCATCTCTTGTATCCAATCTTTGTATCCAAACATCAGATTGGTACCTGTGGGTTGCTAGTAGTGTTGATTACTCCTTGTAGTTGATGCTAGTTGGTTTACTTGGTGGAAGATCATATGTTCAGATCCATTATGCATATTAATACCCCTCTGATTATGAACATGAATATGCTTTGTGAGTAGTTACGTTTGTTCCCGAGGACATGGGAGAAGTCTTGCTATTACTAGTCATGTGAATTTGGTATTCGTTTGATATTTTGATGAGATGTATGTTGTCATCCCTCTAGTGGTGTCATGTGAACGTCGACTACATGACACTTCACCATTGTTTGGGCCTAGAGGGAGGCATTGGGAAGTAATAAGTAGATGATGGGTTGCTAGAGTGACAGAAGCTTAAACTCTAGTTTATGCGTTTCTTTGTAAGGGGCTGATTTGGATCCATATGTTTCATGCTATGGTTAGGTTTACCTTAATACTTCTGTTGTAGTTGCGCATGCTTGCAATGGGGGTTAATCATAAGTGGGATGCTTGTCGAAGTAAGGACAGCACTCAAGCACCGGTCCACCCGCATATCAAACTATCAAAGTACCGAACGCGAATCATATGATCATGATGAAAACTAGCTTGACGATAATTCCCATGTGTCCTCGGGAGCGCTTTACTTCATATAAGAGTTTGTCCAGGCTTGTCCTTTGCTACAAAAAGGATTGGGCCATCTTGCTGCACCTTATTTACTTTTATTACTTTCTACTCATTACAATTTACCTTATCACAAAACTATCTTTTACCAATAATTTCATTGCTTGCAGAGAATACCTTACTGAAAACTGCTTATCATTTCCTTCCGCTCCTCGTTGGGTTCGACACTCTTACTTATCGAAAGGACTATGATAGATCCCCTATACTTGTCGGTCATCAAGAATCTTTTCTGGCACCATTGCCGGGGAGTGAAGCGCCTTTGGTAGATGGAATTTGGTAAGGAAAAAATTATATAGTGTGCTGAAATTTACTGTCACTTGTTACTATGGAACATAATCCTTTGAGGGGTTTGTTCGGGGTATCTTCACCTCGTACGGAACCACAATTAGTTACTCCTCAACCTACTGAACCTACTGAAAATGTTTACTTTGAAATTCCTTCGGGTATGATAGAGAAACTGCTAGCTAATCCTTTTGTAGGAGATGGAACATTGCATCCCGATTTGCACTTAATCTATGTGGATGAAGCTTGTGGATTATTTAAGCTTGCAGGTATGCTCGATGATGTTATCAAGAAGAAGGTCTTCCCTTTATCTTTGAAGGGAGACGCATTGACATGGTATAGGCTATGTGATGATATGGGATCATGGGACTATAAGCGATTGAAATTGGAATTCCATCAGAAGTTTTATCCTATGCATCTTGTTCATCGTGATCGTAATTATATATATAACTAGTCGTCAACCCATGCACCTGCACGGGCTAGCAATTTTAATATCACATATTATATAGTTTCGGCAAATTACAAATGTCGAACAATCATATGAATATATTGATACAGGTTATTATTATTACACATGCACATTGTATCCAATGAAGTTACATTGCTTTGAGTATTTTATGATTCATTGTTTAAGTCTAATTGTGTGACAACGGTATAACTAATATCGTTGTGTGGTGGCAAATCGCGTCGGATTTGTAGAAGGTATATGGAAATATGGATGTGCTACTTTATGAAGGTTATATAAGGGTATATTAGTTATGTTGGTAGAAAACATTATTACAAATGCAAAAGTTATTGTATGTATCATGCACTCGTGCTCTATAAGTTTCTAAAAGGTATAGAATAATGTGCTCTATTGTAGCATTTATCTTCCTTTCCTAGTTAACTTAAAAGAAGCAATACATATTTCTTTTTGCCAAGGAAGAACCGTAGAATTATAAATACTTTGTTTCTGTATGCAATAATGGACACATGCATGCATGACTTTGTGTCAACATACATGATATCGTAGAAAATAATATATGTATTTTAAAAACTGGAAGTTGTATATTCTCATTATATTATATAAGAACCAAATATTATTCACATTAGACGTTTTTTTGTGTACCAACAAATTCTTAAACAATTTCTGTTATGATTAACGTGGATGGAAAATTTATTTTTTCTATCCATATTATACATATGTAATATATCGCGTATACAATCATGTGTTTTATTAGATCTATGTGGCGCATGATACCTTCAGATTATTTTTTTGTTGATGCACACTATCTTTTTTCAAGGAACCGATGGATGCTTTTCTTGTTTTCTAAACACCAACTGTACGTGTCAATTTTTTTTGGACAGAACGATCTATATGTTACGTTCCATCGGCTAGGAGTAGAGTTAGAAGTGTTTTCCCTTTTTTGCGTGAATGTCTTTCCTCTTTTAATCGGGAAACCATTTTATTACCGGACATTTTGTTATTTTTTCTTTTCATCGGTGCAGTATTTATGGAAGGAGGAAGGAGGCTATCCTTTTTTAAGTAACGGTGGATTCTTTACTTTTGGTTCAGCAACGTCAGATGCAATCCTTTTTTGTTCTTTTTCATCCATGGACATTATATGGTAGGAGGATATCTTTAAAATAGAAATCGTGGAAGCTTTCCTTTTTTTTTCTCACCGATGTTGAACGTGTTCTCTAAAAAAAGAAACATTGAATGTGTCAGACGCAATAATTTTTTTCCTTTCCATATATGAATGCAATCTATTTTTTCCTTTTCATCCGTGACGTTTATATGGAAAGAGGCTATCCTTGTAAAAGGAATCGTGGATGCTTTCCTTGTATTGTTTCTCCCATGTTTTTTTGTTTCACCAATGATATACGTGTTTTTTAAATGCAAACGTCGAACGTGTCAGATGCAATCTGTTATTTGTTCCTTTCCATCCGTGGAGTTTTTAAGAAACCGTGGATGCTTTCCTTGTTTTGTTTCACAAAACATTGAACGTGTCAGATGTTTTCTTTTTTGATGGGACGACCATCTATGTTACGTAAGTTTACCTTTCATCTTAGACGTAAATTCTATAATCCAACGGTGTAATTAATTCTGATGATGTGGATTAATGAGAAGGCTTTAATGGTGCCTCCAATTAGTAAATATAAGATTTTTGGCCTCGTGAAGGAGAAAGCATTGCTCAAGCTTGGGGGAGGCTTAAGTCAATGTTATATTCATGCCCCAATCATGAGCTCTCGAGAGAAATGATTATTCAAATTTTTTATGCTCGGCTTTCTGACAACAATCGCTCCATGCTCGATACTTCTTGTACTAGTTCCTTTATGATGAAGACTATTGAATTCAAATGGAATTTATTGGAGAGAATTAAATGCAACTCTGAAGATTGGGATCTCGAAGAAGGTAAGGAGTCAGGTATAACACCTAAGTTTGATTGTGTTAGATCTTTTATGGATACCGATGTTTTCCGTAAATTTAGCACTAAATATGGACTTGACTCTGAGATAGTAGCTTCTTTTTGTGAATCCTTTGCTACTCATGTTGATCTCCCTAAGGAGAAGTGGTTTAAATATTATCCTCCCATAGAAGTAAAAGTAGTTGAACCTATTAAAGTTGAAGAAAATACTATCACTTATGATGATCCTATTGTTCCTACTACTTATGTTGAGAAACCACCTTTCCCTGTTAGAATAAAGAATCATGCTAAAGCTTCAACTGTGGTAAACAAAAGTAATATTAAGACACCTAAACCCCTTGAGCAAGTTAAAGTTGAACCTAATGTTGCTATGGTTAAAGATCTCTTGGTCGATAATATTGATGGGCAGGTTATTTACTTCTATGATGAGACTGCTAGAATTGCTAAACCTGGTGCTAAAGATAAACATAGACCTATCGTAGGCATGCCTGTTATTTATTTTAAAATAGGAGATCATTGTTATCATGGCTTATGTGATATGGGTGCTAGTGCTAGTGCAATACCTATTTCCTTATACAAAGAAATTATGCATGATACTGCACCAGCTGAGATAGAAGATATTGATGTTACCATTAAGTTTGCCAATAGAGATACTATTTCACCAGTTGGGATTGTTAGAGACGTTGAAGTCTTGTGTGGGAAGGCTAAGTATCCTGCTGATTTTCTTGTTCTTGGTTCCCCACAAGATAGTTTTTGTCCCATTATATTTGGTAGACCCTTCTTGAATACAGTCAATGCTAAGATAGACTGCAATAAGGATATTATTTCTGTTGGTTTAGGGGATATGTCTCATGAGTTTAATTTTGCTAAATTTCGTAGACAACCCCATGATAAAGAATTGCCTAGTAAAGATGAAATTTTTGGTCTTGCTTCTATTGCCGTGCCTCCTACTGATCCTTTAGAACAATATTTGCTAGACCATGAAAATGATATGTTCATGAATGAAAGAAGGGAAATAGATGAAGTATTCTTTAAACATAGACCTATTCTGAAACACAACTTGCCTGTTGAAATCCTAGGGGATCCTCCTCCACCCAAGGGTGATCCCGTGTTTGAGCTTAAACCTTTACCTGATACTCTTAAATATGCTTATCTTGATGAAAATAAGATATATCCTGTTATTACTAGTGCTAACCTTTCAGAGCAGGAGGAAGAGAAATTATTGAAAACTCTGAAGAAGCACCGTGCTGCTATTGGATATTCTCTTGATGATCTTAAAGGCATTAGTCCCACTCTATGTCAACACAAAATAAATTTGGAGAAAGACACCAAACCAGTTATTGATCACCAACGACGGCTGAATCCTAAAGTGAAAGAAGTGGTAAGAAAGGAAATACTAAAGCTCCTTGAGGCAGGTATAATTTATCCCATTGCTGATAGTCAGTGGGTAAGTCCTGTCCATTGTGTCCCTAAGAAGGGAGGTATTACTGTCGTTCCTAATGATAAAGATGAATTGATTCCACAAAGAATTATTGTAGGTTATAGGATGGTAATTGATTTTCGCAAATTAAATAAGGCTACTAAAAAAGATCATTACCCCTTACCTTTTATTGATCAAATTCTAGAAAGATTATCCAAACATACACATTTTTGCTTTCTAGATGGTTACTCTGGTTTCTCTCAAATACCTGTGTCAGCTGATGATCAAGCAAAGACCAGTTTTACTTGCCCTTTCGATAATTTTGCTTATAGACGTATGCCTTTTGGTTTATGTAATGCACCTGCTACCTTTCAAAGATGCATGATGGCTATATTCTCTGACTTTCATGAAAAGATTTGTGAGGTATTCATGGATGATTTCTCCATTTATGGATCCTCTTTTGATGATTGCTTGAGCAACCTTGATCGAGTTTTGCAGAGATGTGAAGAAACTGATCTTGTTCTGAATTGGGAGACGTGCCACTTTATGGTTAATGAAGGTATTGTCTTGGGGCATAAAATTTCTGAAAGAGGCATTGAAGTTGATAAAGCTAAAGTTGATGCTATTAAAAAGATGCCATGGCCCAAGGACATTAAAGGTATAAGAAGCTTCCTTGGTCACACCGTTTTTTATAGGAGGTTCATTAAGGACTTCTCAAAAATTTCTCGGCCTCTGACTAATCTACTACAAAAAGATATTCCTTTTGTCTTTGATGATGATTGTGTAGAAGCATTTGAAATACTTAAGAAAGCGTTGATTTCTGCACCTATTATTCAGCCACCTGATTGGAATTTACCCTTTGAAGTTATGTGTGATGCTAGCTATTATGCTGTAGGTGTTGTTCTAGGACAAAGAGTTGGTAAGAAATTGAATGTTATAAAGTATGCTAGTAAAACTCTAGACAACACCCAGAGAAATTATGCTACTACTGAAAAAGAATTCTTAGCAGTTCTATTTGCTTGTGATAAGTTCAGACCTTATACTATTGATTCTAAAGTAACTATTCACAATGATCATGCTGCTATTAAATATCTTATGGAAAAGAAAGATGCTAAACCTAGACTTATTAGATGGGTTCTCTTGCTACAATAATTTGATTTGCATATTATTGATAGGAAGGGAGCTGAGAACCCCATTGCAGACAACTTGTCTAGGTTAGAGAATGTTCTTGATGACCCACTACCTATTGATGATAGCTTTCCTGATGAACAATTAAATGTCATAAATGCTTCTTGAACTGCTCCATGGTATGTTGATTATGCTAATTATATTGTTGCTAAATTTATACCACCTAGTTTCACATACCAGCAAAAGAAAAAGTTCTTCTATGATTTGATACATTACTTTTGGGATGACCCACATCTTTATAAAGAAGGAGTAGATGGTATTATTAGACGTTGTGTACCTGAGCATGAACAGGAACAGATCCTACGCAGGTGTCACTCCGAGGCTTATGGAGGACACCATGCTAGAGATAGAACTGCACATAAGGTATTGCAATCCGGTTTTATTGGCCTACTCTCTTCAAGGATGCCCGTAAGTTTGTCTTATCTTGTGATGAATGTCAAAGAATCGGTAATATTAGTAGACGTCAAGAAATGCCTATGAATTATTCACTTGTTATTGAACCATTTGATGTTTGGGGCTTTGATTATATGGGACCTTTTCCTTCCTCTAATGGGTATACACATATTTTAGTTGTTGTTGATTACGTTACTAAGTGGGTAGAAGCTATTCCAACTAGTAGTGCTGATCATAACACCTCTATTAAGATGCTTAAAGAAGTTATTGTTCTGAGGTTTGGAGTCCCTAAATACTTAATGACTGATGGTGGTTCACATTTTATTCATGGCGCTTTTCGTAAAATGCTTGCTAAGTATGATGTTAATCATAGAATTGCATCTCCTTATCACCCATAGTCTAGTGGTCAAGTAGAATTGAGTAATAGATAGCTCAAATTAATTTTGCAAAAGACTGTTAATAGATCTAGAAAGAATTGGTCCAAGAAACTTGATGATGCATTATGGGCCTATAGAAATGCATATAAAAATCCTATGGGTATGTCTCTGTATAAAACGGTTTATGGTAAAGCATGTCACTTACCTCTTGAATTAGAACATAAGGCTTATTGGGATATTAAAGAGCTCAACTATGACTTCAAACTTGCTGGTGAGAAGAGGCTTTTTGACATTATCTCACTTGATGAATGGAGAACCCAGGCTTATGAAAATGCCAAACTGTTTAAAGAAAAAGTTAAAAGATGGCATGACAAAAGGATACAAAAGTGTGAGTTTAATGTAGGTGATTATGTATTGTTATACAACTCTCATTTAAGATTTTTTGCAGGAAAACTTATCTCTAAACGGGAAGGTCCTTACGTTATCGAGGAGGTCTATCATTCCGGTGCCATAAAAATCAACAACTTCGAAGGCACAAATCCGAAGGTGGTGAATGGTCAAAGAATTAAACATTATATCTCAGGTAATCCAATAAATGTTGAAACTAATATTATCGAAATCGTAACCCCGGAGGAATACATAAGGGACACTATCGGTGTCAAAACCGGCGGATCTCGGGTAGGGGGTCCCGAACTGTGAGTCTAGGCCGGATGGTAATAGGAAGCAGGGAACACGATGTTTTACACAAGTTTGGGCCCTCTTGATGGAGGTAAAACCCTACGTCCTGCTTGATCAATATTGATGATATGGGTAGTACAAGAGTAGATCTACCACGAGATCAAGGAGGCTAAACCCTAGAAGCTAGCCTATGGTATGATTGTTGTATATGGAGTTTTTTCCCTATGGACTACAACCCTCCGGTTTATATAGACACCGGATAGGGTTAGGGTTACATAGAGTCGGTTACAATGGTAGGAGATCTTGAATATCCGCATCGCCAAGCTTGCCTTCCACGCCAAGGAATGTCCCATCCGGACATGGGACGAAGTCTTCAATCTTGTATCTTCATAGCCCTGGTGTCCGGCTGAAGGTATAGTCCGGCTACCCGAACACCCCCTAATCCAGGACTCCCTCAGTAGCCCCCGAACCAGGCTTCAATGACGACGAGTCCGGCGCGCAGATTGTTCGGCATTGCAAGGCAGGTTCTTCTCCAAATCTTGTGTACCTGTAGGAATAATGTCTGATTTTTGTAGTGCTCCTCGGCTTCCACGCCCAATAATGGCCATCTTCCACGTGTCAAACGAATGTGAAAAGCCGGGGTGTTTTTACATCCACACCCCTAGCCATATAAACGAGCCGCCTATTTAACGGGATGGGGATTTAGGTCCAAACCACATCTTCTCCTTTCGCGAGTTATCATCAGAGCGCTTCCAGCAAAGGTCCATTCCAACATGACCAGCCATCGCAGCTCCTCCCCTCGCCCCTCCGGTCCCAAACCCGAGGACTGGGAGAGTTGCACCATCTCGCATAGCGAGTTAGTGTCGCTTCAGGCCAAGGGATTTCTCCCTCCGGCATACATGGTCCCGGTCCGAGCCGGTCTCGCCACCTACAATGGTAGAAAACAAGCGGAGAGCACCCCCAATCCTTCTAAAGGAGAGCGGGTGTGCCTCGTCCCCTATCTTATAAGGGGACTGGGATTTCCAATTCATCCATTTCTCCGCGGGCTTCTAGAGTTCTACGACCTCCAGCTGCACAATCTCACGGCCGCCTCCGTATTGCATATTGCGGGTTTCGTCGCCCTTTGCGAGCTATTTTTAGGCGTTGAGGCTCATTTCGCGCTGTGGAAGAGGTTATTCTGCCTGGTGCCCCGTTCTCAAGAGGGGTCTATATACCAAGTGGGCGGAGCCGAAGTATGGCGCATCGCTGGGACCGGATACCTATCCGGAACCCCAAGGAAGGCGTCCGAGGACTGGCCTTCGGAATGGTTTTACATAGATGACGTCCCGCTAACGGACCCTATCCGGGTTGGTCTCCCTGAGTTCAACAGTGCTCCATTGAAGAAACGCTTAAGCTGGCGTCCGTGGAGCTCTCAGAGAGAAAGCGACAGAGACGTCCTTTACCTGATGGGCCGGATAAGACTGTTGGCTCATTCTGGACTAACCATGATTGGAGTCATGACCGCATGCATTATGCGGGGGGTGCAGCCGCTTCAATATAGAGGCCACCCCATGTGGGATTTCAACGGGGAGGATGACGCCACACGTTATGGTCGTAAGGGGCCGGCCTCAGCCGCCGCCTTAGTAAAGATCTTATCCTCTTTGTACAAGGGAGAAAAGGAGGAATTCCTCCGCGTCAACCCGCGGGCCGGATTCAGTATGTACGATCCTCCAAGTTGGGTAAGTGAACAATTGCGCTTGCCCGTTTGTTTTATACTCCCATGGTTAGATAGGTAGTCTAACGACTTCAATGCAGGAACTGTGACAGGAGGTAAAGGATATAAACAGCCGCCCTCCACAACCCGAGGACCCAGAATGGTCCCTCAATCCGGACTCCGAAGAGGATCCGGACATATCGGTGGAGCTTATCGACGAGGTGTTCCATCAGCTAAGCAAGGACAATACCTTGGTAGCCATTACGGCGGATTACCCAGGGCTAATCCCGGCCTCCCAGGTGACAGAAACCGGGGTCTTATTCCCTTGAAAGAGATTCCACCCTCACGTAGCCCGGTGTTTCTGACGACAACCGTGTTTTGCAGGGGAGATTTCCGAGGCAGGAGGCCGAACCTGCGGCGGCTAGCCAACGAGGGGCCGCAGGGCCCCGTGGGGAAAAAGGAATGTAGTTCGGACTGAGATGCCGGCGCAAAGGTATAGTGCACCCTCTGTTTCCCTGGAGTTATTCTGTCAGGGCATATTAACGTTCGTGCTATCTTCAGAACGAAGAGACCTCGCCGGACTACATCCGGAGAGGTTGCTAATCGCGCCTCCACCAGCCAGGCTCCAACGTCTGGCCAGGAAGCGGAGGCGAGCACAAGGCGCGCGCCGGACGCTCCTCTGACAGAGGATGCGGACAGGCTATCTGCCACAAATTCTGAAGTGGAGAGTGCCATGAACCACAGGCGTCGCCGGACAATTCTAGGCGACACTTGTTTCTCCCAAGAGGCTTTAGATGCCTTTAATTCAGGAGATGCGTACCTCCGTGCCGCTCAAAATGGTTTAGCCAGAGCCACGGAGCAGTATGTAAAAGACATACGGGTAAGAAAATTTTGGTTATATATACATATATGCTAGTAGCCCCCGAGACTTGAAGCAGTTAGAGCAACTGATTTGAGGATCATTTAATATGCAGGTTCTTACAGAGAAGAATGCCGTACTGTCCCAGGAGCTGGAAAAGTGCAAGGCCCAACTAGAGGCCGCTCTAGCCACAGCAGGGGAGCCCAAAGAGACCCCCTCAGGTAAGATACACTTGGAAAGATTTGTATTGTGCGGTGTGGGTGCAAATCTGACAAATTAGATTGCAGATGGCGCCGGACTCGATCCGGACAAGCAACAACTCTTACACCGGCTAAAGGCCGGTGCGAGTATGTTGACAAAGGTGGGGCGAGAGAAGAATGATCTTCAGGATGCCAACACCAAGCTGGACATCAAACTTAAAGATGTTCGTGGCCAGCTGTCGGACTCCACGAAGGAGAATCAGCGGCTCCGATGCGGCCTTTTTAGTAAGTGCTTGAACGAACTTTGAAAAAAAAAGTTCGGCGAGGAAGTCGACTAACAGAGTAATGTCTGTAGGTATGCTCACAGGTCGTCCTGCAGAGGAGCCCGGTTCTACGGGTGACCTTCTTCCCGAATTATTGCAACTGCACGAGCGAATTCGGCAGGCGATGCGGGGTATTACCCAAGCCTTATGGCCTGCCCACTCCGTGCCCGAGGGCCTTGGAGAGCTTGCGGAGAAGCTGAAGGGAGCTCGGCGGCGCTTCTGGTTATGGAAGATATCGGCCTGCCGACAAGGCGCTAGGGAGGCCTGGGCCATGGTGAAGACCCATTTTACGAAGTCTGGCCCAAACCACATGGCCGAGGTCGGACCAGTGGGGCCTGACGGGAAGGAGATCCATGTAAGCTTAGTATACGGCCAAGTAGAGTTGGCCGCAAAGTATTCCCAGCAGGACTATAAATTAGACAGCCTATTAGATGGTATAGAAGAGGAATACAATCAGTCAGAATGACTATGTAATTTTGAATTGACATGTGTAATGCCTTCTAGCCGGATTATAGATCGTTTGTCGTTGCCGACCTTTTCGCTTCGACCTCGGAACCTGACGGTCCGGAGTGTGTCCGAATACCATAGCGGTTATATAAGAACCGCGGTATGCGTGGAGACCAGGCGTAGGGGTCATTAGTGCTTTATCAGACAAGTGCCCAACTAGTTATGTTATATTACATGGTTAGTAAGAAACATCTTCCAGAGAGAATAGTTCCATTAGGGATTCCTTTCGCTGGGAGGCATGCCCTAAAGTGCATGTCCGGACTGCGTGAAAAAACACAGAAAAAGCATCTGGGGGCGCATAAAATGGGTAAAAAGATCATCTTTTATTTCACCGACCGAATATTCCCTTAAGAACGCTAGCTTTCGGCTTCACCCAGTCTGAGGTACACATCCGGCTGACCCGGCAGTAATAATCGCTGAGGTGCTCCCTTTACCGCCTAGCTGAACAATCGGGAACGTAGGGGTAAGCACAGGAGCCAGGCAACCTAGCTTGGCCAAAACTTAAGTCATATCGATGCATATAATGGTGAAGAAAAAGGTACATGCGGAAGTTTGACGCATGTGTTGGGCGTGAAGCCCGTATAAATAAGCTTCTGTTAAAGAAGCCCCCAGGTTTAATGAGCGCGAGTGGCGCGTCACTAGATGAGCCTTTAAGGGCTATAAAAGAAAAGAGGGGAAGGAGAGAAATGTAAGACAGAAGAATGCAAAAAAATGCAAAAAATGGACAGAGGAAGGAGACGAACACAGAGTCCGACGCTAGGCATTGAATCTTCGGAGACGGGTGGCGTTCCACGGGTTCGGCTCGAGTCGATTATCCGACGCATCTCGCAGGCGGTACGCCCCACTAGTCAGGACTTGGTCGATTATGAATGGACCTTCCCGTTCGGGCTTGAGTTTGTCCTTTTTCTTATCCGGCAGGCGTAGAACTAGTTCGCCAACATTGTAATTTTTGGCCCATACTTCTCTGCTTTGATATCTTCGGGCCTGCTGTTGATAAAATGTGGAACGGGCTTTTGCCACGTCACGCTCCTCCTCCAAGGCGTCCAAGTTGTCCTGCCGATGGAGCTCGGCTTCTCTTTCTTCGTACATGCGCACTCTATGTGAGTCATGAATTATGTCGCAGGGCAGAACTGCCTCTGCGCATAAAAATGGTGTGTATCCGGTTGTGCGATTTGGCGTGGTCCGCAGCCCCCAGAGCACGGAGTCGAGCTCCTCTACCCAGTGCGTGTTAGATTCCTTGAGGGACCGCACCAGTCTGGGTTTAATGCCGCTCATGATAGGACCATTTGCGCATTCGACCTGGCCGTTGGTTTGTGGGTGATAGACGGAAGCATAATCGAGCTTGATGCCCATGTTTTTGCACCAGAGTTTTACCTCGTCGGCGGTAAAGTTTGTACCATTGTCGGTTATGATGCTATGGGGGACGCCATAATGGTGTACAACCCCAGATATGAAGTCTATCACAGGTCCGGATTCGGCCGTTTTGACAGGCTTGGCTTCTATCCATTTGGTGAACTTATCCACCATGACCAGTAAGTATTTTTTCCTATGGGTTCCACCTTTAAGGGGTCCGACCATGTCAAGCCCCCAGACCGCAAAACGCCAGGTGATGGGTATAGTTTGGAGTGCGGTGGGTGGCATATGGCTTTGGTTGGCAAAAAGTTGGCAACCAGCGCATCGTTGGACTAGGTCCTGAGCGTCTGCTCGGGCCGTCGGCCAGTAAAAGCCTGTACGGAAAGCCTTGCTAACAAGGGACCGAGCAGTGGCGTGGTGACCACCAAGTCTGGCATGAATTTCAGCCAGGAGGTTCCGCCCTTCCTCTTCGAAGATGCACCTTTGAAGGACTTCGGTAGTGCTTTTCTTATAAAGTTCTCCCTCATGGACTCTGTAGGCCTTAGATCGCCGCACTATGTAGCGGGCCTCGTTTTGGTCCTCCGGGAGTTCCTGCCTAGTAAGGTAGGCTAGGAATGGTTCTGTCCACGGGGCGATAACCGCCATTATTACGTGGGCTGAAGGTGTAGTTTCGTTGGCAGAGCCTCCAATTGTGTCAGATTGTTCGGCGTCGAGTGGTGCGGCTGGGTTCGGGCTGTTATTTGCGGGTTCCCCCTCCCATTCTACGGATGGCTTGAACAATCTTTCCAAAAAGACGTTGGGGGGACTGTATCGCGTTTTGCTCCGATGCGTGCTAGGACGTCCGCCGCTTGATTGTTTTCTCGGGCTATATGGTGAAACTCCAGCCCTTCGAACTGAGCTGACATTTTTAGGACGGCGTCGCGGTAAGCTGCCACTTTTGGGTCCTTGGTGTCGAAGTCTCCATTTATTTGGGATATCGCGAGGTTTGAATCCCCACATACCTCTAGGCGCTGGATACCCATGGATACTGCTATCCGGAGGCCATGTAGGAGGGCCTCATATTCGGCTACATTGTTGGAATCCGTGTACATGATCTGGAGCACATATTGGACTGTGTCTCCTGTGGGGGACGTTAGGACGACGCCGCCCCCAGTCCGGCCAACATTTTGGACCGTCGAAATGCATAATCCAGTTTGAATATGTGCCGTACTCTTTAGGGAGCTCGGCCTCTGTCCATTCTGCGACGATGTCGGCGAAAACTTGCGATTTAATAGCTCGCCGTGGCTTATAGGTTATATCGAACGGGAGAAGCTCGATGGCCCATTTTGCGATCCGGCCTGTTGCATCGCGGTTGTTGATAATATCGTTTAGTGGCACTTCCGAGGCTACTGTTATGAAACACTCTTGAAAGTAGTGTCGTAGCTTCCGGGATGCCATGAATACCGCGTATGCAATCTTTTGATAATGCGGGTACCGTGATTTGCATGGAGTGAGGACAGTGGACACGTAGTAGACTGGCCTTTGAAGGGGGAATTTGTGTCCGTCCGTTTCCCGCTCAACAACGAGCACTGCGCTGACAACTTGGTGTGTTGCTGCAATGTACAATAACATTGGTTCGCCGGGATTGGCGCGACCAGGACTGGGTTTGTTGCCAATATGGCTTTTATTTTATCAAGTCCGGCCGTGGCGGCATCCGTCCACTCGAAGTGTTTGGTGCGCCGAAGGAGGCGATAAAGGGCTAGTGCCTTTTCTCCCAAGCGGGAGATGAAGCGGCTTAAAGCCACCACGCACCCAGTTAATTTTTGTATTTGTTTAAGGTCCTTTGGGACATCCAATTGTGACAAAGCTCGGATCTTGGCTGGGTTTGCTTCAATTCCTCTACCGGATACAATGAAGCCCAAGAGCTTTCTGGCTGGAACGCCAAAGACGCATTTTTCTGGGTTGAGCTTGATGTCATATTTTCGGAGGTTATCGAATGTAAGCCTCAAGTCGTTTACTAGGGATTCGACATGTCTTGATTTGACGACCACATCATCCACATACGCCTCCGCTGTTTTGCCGATCTGGTTTGCCAGACATGTCTGGATCATGCGCTGATATGTTGCGCCGGCGTTTTTCAGCCCGAAGGGCATTGTGTTGAAGCAAAATGGGCCGTATGGTGTGATGAATGCTGTTGCAGCTTGGTCTGATTCTGCCATCTTGATTTGATGGTAACCGGAGTATGCATCGAGGAAACACAACAAATCGTGTCCTGCGGTGGCATCGATAATTTGATCGATACGGGGGAGGGGGAAGGGATCCTTTGGGCAAGCCTTGTTAAGGTCTTTGAAATCGACACACAGGCGCCAGGATTTGTCCTTCTTTGGTACCATCACTAGGTTTGCTAGCCAGTCCGAATGTTTTATGTCTCTGATGAATCCGGCCTCTAATAGCTTGGCTAGCTCCTCTCCCATAGCCTGTCTCTTGGGTTCGGAAAAACGCCGAAGGGCTTGTTTGACAGGTTTAAATTCTTTTAGGATATTTAAGCTGTGTTCGGCCAGCCTGCGTGGGATCCCTGGCATGTCTGAAGGGTGCCAGGCGAAGATGTCCCAGTTCTCTCGTAGGAACTCTCGCAGTGCGGCATCTGCATCAGGGTTCAGTCGTGCCCCGATGGAAGCTGTTTTATTGGGGTCCGTTGGATGAACCTGGAATTTGACTATTTCGTCAGCTGGCTTGAAGGACGTGGATTTGGATCTCTTATCGAGTATCACATCATCCCTGTTAACCATGGAGCGCAACGCAGTCAGTTCCTCGGCCGCTAAGGCTTCGGATAGCGCCTCAAGGGCTAATGCGGCCTTCTTGTTTTCGGCGCGGAGTGCTATGTCTGGATCACTAGCTAGAGTGATAATTCCATTCGGCCCGGGCATCTTAAGCTTCATGTACTCGTAATGGGGTATTGCTTGGAAGATTGTGAATGCTTCCCGCCCTAGTAAAGCGTGATATCCGCTCTTAAACGGGGCCACCTGAAACGTGACATCTTCGGACCTGTAATTATCCGGCGTGCCGAACACCACATCTAGCGTGATTTTTCCTGTGCAGCGCGCTTCCCGACTGGGGATTATTCCTCTAAAGGTTGTGCTGCTTCGCTCGACGCGGTTCCAGTCTATTTCCATTTTTTGAAGGGTTTCCTCATAAATGAGGTTCAGTCCGCTGCCTCCATCCATGAGCACCTTGGTGAGGCGAAAGCCGTCCACTATGGGACTGAGGACCAATGCGGCTGGTGCTCGGGCTGTTCGGAATCTAGGTTCATCACTTGCGTTGAAGGTAATGGTAGTGTCGCTCCATGGATATATTGTTGCAATTTGATAGACTTTGGCGAGGCTGCGGAGTGTTCTTCTTCGCACATTGTTTGATGCGAAAGTCTCGAAGACTGTGAGAACGGTACTGGTGTCCTTAGGCTGGCTTTCTGCGGCCTCCGGAATTAAGAGGTCCTCGCCGATTTTGGCCACCTGCCGGAGTATCCAACATGCTCTAAGCCTGTGATTTGGTGTGGCGTCCTCTGTACTATGAATTCTGCAGGGTCCATCAAGCCATCTTTCCAGTACGGTTCCATGCCCTGTAGAGGGTTTTGGCTTTTTGGTGTTTATCCCGGGTGTCCTATGATAATGCACCCTCTTAGTTCGGACGGGATTACTATTCAAGGCCGGATTATCCCAAAAAGTTATTTCGGTTTTCCGGGCGCTTTCCATGGCACGGTATTTTTGTACTATGGACGCCAAGTCAGCGAAGCGTGTGATATCACGACGACTTGCGGCGTTAAGGATTCCCTTGTCCGTGCAATTACTGCAGAAAATTGAGATTGCGTCTTCCTCGCGGCAATCCTTTATCCTGTTCATAACCAGGAGGAATCTGGCCCAGTAATGATGTACTGTTTCCTCAGGCCTCTGCCTGATTTGGGAGAGATCGCTTATGATCGGGTGGGCGGGTGTCGTTGAACCTGAAACCTCACCCAATCCAAGATTCGGAGGCCGAAGAGTTTCCGAACTCTGAAGTTCAGATTCTTGGATGTTGTCCAGTGAATCTGGCCCGTTGCCTGATCCTAAGCTCAGGTCTTGAGTTACATCTCCCCCTCCGTGGGTATCCGGCTTGGAGGGGTCGGGAATTCAGATGTAGCTAGTCCTTAAAATAGATGAAGGGTCGCTGCACTGCGTCTCTACCACGGCAACGTGGTGGGTGACTTGGGGAGAGTTAATTTCTCTTAGATCGGGTTTAAGCCCAACCTAGTCGTAATCGGTAGCGACCCCCAGGGCGGCGATGCGATCCAAGAGCTTGTTTACGGAAGAGAGCTCCATTGGATCTAGCTGCTCGACGAGCTCCGAGCTGACGTGTAGGTTGCTTTTGATGACCCGAGAGGTCACCGTCGGTGCAACAGCCGAAAAGGCGGTCATGAGGAAACCACCTAGCCGGAGGGTTTGGCCGACAGCCAAGGCTCCCTTAGCAACGGCGCCGTCTTTAAAGACGGGAGGAGGCATCCTTCCTGATTGTGACGGCACAGAGGAACTCTCAATGAAAGCACCAATGTCGGTGTCAAAACCGGCGGATCTCGGGTAGGGGGTCCTGAACTGTGCGTCTAGGCCGGATGGTAACAGGAAGCAGGGAACATGATGTTTTACCCAGGTTCGGGCCCTCTTGATGGAGGTAAAACCCTATGTCCTGCTTGATTAATATTGATGATATGGGTAGTACAAGAGTAGATCTACCACGAGATCAAGGAGGCTAAACCCTAGAAGCTAGCCTATGGTATGATTGTTGTATATGGAGTTTTTTCCCTACGGACTACAACCCTTCGGTTTATATAGACACCGGATAGGGTTAGGGTTACATAGAGTCGGTTACAATGGTAGGAGATCTTGAATATCCGCATCGCCAAGCTTGCCTTCCACGCCAAGGAAAGTCCCATCCGGACATGGGACGAAGTCTTCAATCTTGTATCTTCATAGCCCTGGAGTCCGGCTGAAGGTATAGTCCGGCTACCCGAACACCCCCTAATCCAGGACTCCCTCAGACACTTTCCAGAATGTTTCGGACCCCGAAAAGGAATATGTATGTGGTACGGTAAGTAAACTGACTCCAAAACAGTTCTAATGGCAATATTTCTCTTTTTTGGAATATATAAAAAAATAGGAAAATAAGAAGCAGACCAGAAAGGGCATGGGGCTTCCACGAGGGTGCAGGGCGCGCCCTACCCCCTGGGCGTGCCCCCCTACCTCGTGGGCACCTCGTGTGCTCTCCGGACTTCGTTTTCTTGCATGATACTCCTTTTAGTCGGTAAAAATTCATTATATAATCTCCTAAAGGTTTTGACCACCGTATCACGCAAATATCTCGTGTCTTTGTTTCGGGCTGTCCTGCTGCAGATTAGAGCAACATGTTGTCCCAGGATTCGGAAGGAGAAAGCTATGTGGCTGATTACCTTGCAGATCCTAAGGTCTATGGGGATGTGAAGCATTGTGGCTGGACTACGGGAGAATAAGAGAACTATGAACCCAAGGGAAAGGAGGAGACGAGCTCAGATGAAGATGAAGTCCCATTACCTCAACCTGGGGACATGCATGTGGAGTTGAAAAACTCAAGCCTCCCTGATAGAGCAAAGAAACTTAAGATTGAGTTTATCCCTTTTCGCCTCTTGTAGGAAAACAAGCAGGAATTGTGCAAAAATATATTAAGCCTGGAGGAGGAGATTGATGACCCGAGGGATCAAAATTCTGTCCTCAAGCGCCAATTAAGGAAGAAGCCTACGCCATCAACAAAACCATCATCTTCCTCACCCCCAAAGAAGGAGGCATAATCACATGGGTATGGGCACTCCCCTTGGCAACTGCCAAGCTTGGGGGAGTGCCCCGGTATCGTATCACCAACACTTCTATCTTTACCGTTTTTCTTAGTTCGACCCTTTTGATAATATCTTGATCTAGTAGAATAAAGTTTTGGTATGATCTATTTGTGAGTTTTGCTTTATGATCCTTCTATGTAATCGAGTCTGTGAGCTATATATAATAAAGTTTAGTGTTGAGTCAAGGGCCTGATTATTTTGCTATGATCTTGAGGGAATAAAATAAAAGAGAAGAAATAAAAAGAAATAAAGAGATCTTATGGATCTTATGGAGAGTAATGAGATCACATATAAAGAATATGATGAATAAAAGTTGTTGAGAGTTGACAAACATATTTTTGGTCATCGTTGCAATTAATAGGAAGTAATAAAGAAAGAGAGGTTCACATATAAATATACTATCTTGGACATCTTTTATGATTGTGAGCACTCATTAAAGTATGACATGCTAAAGAGTTGACGTTGGACAAGGAAGACAACATAATGGGTTATGTTTTCTTACATCTGAAATAAATTATATTGTCATGGATCATCCAACATGTTGAGCTTGCCTTTCCCTCTCATGATAGCCAATTTCTTTGCACTAAGTAGAGATACTACTTGTGCTTCCAAATATCCCTAAACCCAGTTTTGCCATGAGAGTCCACCATATCTACCTATGGGTTGAGTAAGATCCTTCAAGTAAGTTGTCATCGGTGCAAGCAATAAAAATTGCTCTCTAAATATGTATGACTTATTAATGTGGAGAAAATAAGCTTTATACGATCTTGTGATGTGGAAGAAATAAAAGCGACGGACTGCATAATAAAGGTCCATATCACAAGTGGCAATATAAAGTGACGTTCTTTTGCATTAAGATTGTGTGCATCCAACCAAAAAAGCGCATGACAACCTCTGCTTCCCTCTGCGAAGGGCCTATCTTTTACTTTTATCTTCTACCTTATATAAGAGTCATGGTGATCTTCACCTTTCCTTTTACATTTTATCCTTTGGCAAGCACAATGTGTTGGAAAGATCGAGATATATATAGCTAATTGGATGTGAGTTTTCATGAACTATTATGGTTGACATTACCCTTGAGATAAAACGTTGGGAGGCAAAACTATAAGCCCCTATCTTTCTCTGTGTCCGATTAAAACTCCATACCCATAAATATTGCGTGAGTGTTAGCAATTGTGAAAGACTAAATGATAGTTGAGTATGTGGATTTGCTGAAAAGCTCTTATATTGACTCTTTCCTTTGTTATGATAAATTGCAATTGCCTCAATGACTGAGATTAGAGTTTGTTGGTTCTCAATGAAGTTTATGATTCATACTTGAAATTGTGATTGAATTGTTACTTTAGCATAAGAGATCATATGAATATATATATATATATATGTCGTTGTTCTTGATGCCCTCATGTCCATATTTTATTTTTACCGACACCACTATCTCTAAACATGTGGACATATTTTTCGATTTCGGCTTTCGCTTGAGGACAAGTGAGGTCTAAGCTTGGGGGAGTTGATACGTCCATTTTGCATCATGCTTTTATATCGATATTTATTGCATTATGGGCTGTTACTACACATTATGTCACAACACTTATGCCTATTCTCTCTTATTTTACAAGGTTTACATGAGGAGGGGGATGCCGACAGCTGGAATTCTGGGCTGGAAAAGGAGCAAATATTAGAGACCTATTCTACACATCTCCAAAAGTCCTGAAACTCCACAGGAGCACTTTTCAGAATATATAAAAAATATTGAGTGTAAGAAGTACCAGAGGGGGGCCACCCACCAGCCACGAGGATGGCGGCGCGCCCTACCCCCTGGGCGCGCCCCCTGCCTCGTGGGCCCCCTGGTGGACCTTCGATGCCCATCTTCTGCTATATGAGGTCTTTCGGCCGAGAAAAAATCATAAGCAAGCTTTCGGGACGAGACTCCACCGCCACGAGGCGGAACCTTGGCGGAACCAATCTAGGGCTCTGGCGGAGCTGTTCTGCCGGAGAAACTTCCCTCCGGGAGGGGGAAATCATCACCATCTCCATCACCAACGATCCTCTCATCGGGAGGGGATCTATCTCCATCAACATCTTCACCAGCACCATCTCATCTCAAACCCTAGTTCATCTCTTGTATCCAATCTTTGTATCCAAACCTCAGATTGGTACCTGTGGGTTGCTAGTAGTGTTGATTACTCCTTGTAGTTGATGCTAGTTGGTTTACTTGGTGGAAGATCATATGTTCAGATCCATTATGCATATTAATGCCCCTCTGATTATGAACATGCATATTCTTTATGAGTAGTTACGTTTGTTCCCGAGGACATGGGAGAAGTCTTGCTATTAGTAGTCATGTGAATTTGGTATTCGTTCGATATTTTGATGAGATGCATGTTGTCATCCCTCTAGTGGTGTCATGTGAACGTCGACTACATGACACTTCACCATTGTTTGGGCCTAGAGGGAGGCATTGGGAAGTAATAAGTAGATGATGGGTTGCTAGAGTGACAGAAGCTTAAACCTTAGTTTATGTGTTGCTTCGTAAGGGGCTGATTTGGATCCATATGTTTCATGCTATGGTTAGGTTTACCTTAATACTTCTGTTGTAGTTGTGGATGCTTGCAATGGGGGGTAATCATAAGTGGGATGCTTGTCCAAGTAAGGACAGTACCCAAGCACTGGTCCACCCACATATCAAACTATCAAAGTACCGAACGCGAATCATATGATCGTGATGAAAACTAGCTTGACGATAATTCCCATGTGTCCTCGGGAGTGCTTTACTTCATATAAGAGTTTGTCCAGGCTTGTACTTTGCTACAAAAAGGATTGGGACATCTTGCTGCACCTTATTTACTTTTATTACTTGCTACTCGTTACAATTTACCTTATCAGAAAACTACCTGTTACCGATAATTCTAGTGCTTGTAGAGAATACCTTACTAAAATCTGCTTATCATTTCCTTCTGCTCCTCGTTGGGTTCGACACTCTTACTTATCGAAAGGACTATGATAGATCCCCTATACTTGTGGGTCATCACCAACTCATCAATCCTGAGCAATTTTTCTTCAACCAAAGCATTGAAATTCTTTTGCGAACTCATAAATTCTTTAACACTAGTCTCAAAATCAGAGGTCATCTTATTAAAATTTCCATAAGAGTTGTTGTAGGAATTACCATAATTATTAGGAAACGGCCTAGAATTAAAATTTCCTCTATACGCGTTGTTACCAAAATTGTTCCTACCAACAAATTTTACATCCATAGATTCATTATTATTCTCAATCAAAGTGGACAAAGGCATATCATTAGGATCAGAAGAAACACTCATATTAGGAAACAATTTCTTAAGTTCATCCATCTTTCCACTCAAAACATTAATCTCTTCAATCGCATGAACCTTTTTACTAGTGGATCTTTCGATGTGCCATTGAGAATAATTAACCATAATATTATCTAGGAGTTTAGTATCTTCTCCTAAAGTGATCTCCATCAAAGTGCCTCCCGCGGCCGAATCCTAAAGATTTCTAGAAGAAAAATTCAATCCGGCATAATTTTTTTGTATAATCATCCATAAATTCAAACCATGTGTAGGGCAATTACGTATCATTAATGTCATCCTCTCCCAAGCTTGTGCAACATGCTCATGGTCAAGTTGCTTAAAATTCATAATATCGTTTCTAAGAGAGACGATCTTAGCAGGAGGAAAATACTTAGAGATAAAAGCATCTTTGCACTTATTCCATGAAGCAATACTATTTTTAGGCAAAGAAGATAACCTAGTTTTAGCACGATCTCTAAGGGAAAATGGAAATAGCTTCAATTTAACAATATCATTATCCACATATTTCTTCTTTTGCATATCACACAAATCAATGAAGTTGTTTAGATGGGTAGCGGCATCTTCACTAGGAAGGCCAGAAAATTGATCTTTCATGACAAGATTCAACAAAGAAGCATTAATTTCACAAGATTCAGCATCAGTAATAGGAGCAATCGGAGTGCTAATAAAATCATTGTTGTTGGTATTGGAAAAGTCACATAATTTAGTATTATCTTGAGCCATCATGACAAACAAACAATCCAACACACAATCACACAAGAGGAAAGCGAAAAGAGGCGAACGAAAAAGGGGAGAATAAAACAGCAAAGGTGAAGTGGGGGAGAGGAAAACTAGAGGCAGATGTCAAATAATATAATGCGAGGGAGAAGAGTTTATGATGGGTACTCCGTATGTCTTGACTTGAGCGTAGATCTCCCCGGCAACATCGCCAGAAATCCTTCTTGCTACCTCTTGAGCATGCGTTGGTTTTCCCTTGAAGAGGAATGGGTGATGCAACAAAGTAGCGTGAGTATTTCCCTCAGTTTTTGAGAACCAAGGTATCAATCCAGTAGGAGATAACACATAGGTCACCTAGTACCTGCACAAACAATCAAGAACCTCACGACCAATGCGATAAAGGGGTTGTCAATCCCTTCATGGTCACTTGCGAAAGTGAGATCTGATAAAGATAGTAACATAAATATTTTTGGTATTTTTGTTGTATAGATTGCAAAATAGTAAACAAGATGCGATAATAAAAGAGATGCAATATAATAATAAAGAGACCCAGGGGCCATAGGTTTCACTGGTGGCTTCTCTCATGATAGCAAGTATTACAGTGGGTGAACAAATTACTGCCGAGCAATTGACAAAAGAGCACATATTTATGACAATATCTAGGCAATGATTATGAAATATAGGCATCACGTCCGTGTTAAGTAGACCGAAACAATTCTGCATCTACTACTATTACTCCACACATCGACTGCTATCCAACATGCATCTAGAGTATTAAGTTCATAAGAACAGAGTAATGCTTTAGGCAAGATGACATGATGTAGAGGGATAAACTCAAGCAATATGATATAAACCCCATCTTTTTATCCTTGATGGCAACAATACAATACGTGCCTTGCTTCCCCTACTGTCACTGGGAAAGGACACCGCAAGATTGAACCCAAAGCTAAGCACTTCTCCCATTGCAATAAAGATCAATCTAGTAGGCCAAACTAAACCGATAATTCGAAGTGACTTGCAAAGATATCAAATCATGCATATAAGAATTCAGAGAAGAACCAAATATTGTTCATAGATAAACTTGATCATAAATCCACAAATCATCGGATCTCGGCAAACACACCGCAAAAAGTATTACATAGAATAGATCTCCAAGAACATCGAGGAGAACTTTGTATTGAGAACGAAAGAGAGAGAAGAAGCCATCTAGCTAATAACTATGGACCCGAAGGTCTATGGTAAACTACTCACACATCATCGGAGAGGCTATGGTGTTGATGTAGAACCCCTCCGTGATCGAATCCCCCTTCGGTAGATCGCCGGAAAAGGCACCAGATGGGATCTCACGGGTACAGAAGGTTGCGGCGGTGGAAAAGTGGTTTCGTGCCCCCCTGATGTTTTAAGGTATTAGAGTATATATAGGCGAAAGAAGTACGTTGGTGGAGCTCCATGGGGCCCACGAGGGTGGGGGCACACCCTCCTGCCTCGTGGAAGCTTCGCGGAGTTCCAGACTTCAACTCCAACTCTCCTAGTTTGCGTTTGTTCCATGAAAGATCCTCGTGAAGGATTCGTTCCGTTTGGATTCCATTTGATATTCCTTTTCTGTGAAGCACTAAATAGGCAAAAAAGTGGCACTGGGCCTCCGGTTAATAGGTTAGTCCCAAAAATCATATAAAAGTGCATATTAAAACCCATTAAACATCCAAAACAGATAATATAATAGCATGGAACAATAAAAAATTATAGATACATTGGAGACGTAACAATCCTTTACAGTCTTGCATTACAAACTTCTTCAGGCAATCTTTGAGTTATTTTTCTTGTGATGTGAAGATGTCGTTGCTCTGCTGACGGATTTGAATACCGAGGAAGAATTTCAGCTCACCTATCATGGACATCTGATATTGCTCTTGCATCATGTGTCCAAACTCATCATTGTTTTTCTTGTCTGTGCAGCCGAAGATAATGTCATCCACATAGATTTGGCATACAAACAGTTCGCCATTATATGTCTTCGTGAAGAGTGTGGGATACAGGGAGCCAGGTTTGAAGCCTTTGCTCTTCAGGAAGTCTTTGGGCGTGTCATACCAAGCACGAGGAGCTTGTTTGAGGCCATACAGTGCCTTGTTGAGCTTGTATACCATGTCAGGATGCTTTGGATCTTCAAAACAAGGTGGTTGTGCAACATACACTTCTTCTTCAATCTTGCCGTTGAGAAAGGCACTCTTTACATCCATTTGATACAGAAGGATGTTATGATGGTTGACATATGCTAGCAGGATGCTAATGGCTTCAAGCCTAGCCACCGGAGCAAATGTTTCATCGAAGTCAATCCCTTCTACTTGAGTGTAACCTTGCGCAACTAGACGAGCCTTGTTTCCGACAACTTGACCATGCTCATCTTGTTTGTTGCGATAGATCCATTTGGTGCCAATGATGTTATGCTTGCGAGGATTGGGATGCTTAACCAGTTCCCACACACTATTTAGCTCGAACTATTGAAGATCTTCTTGCATCGCTTGAATCCATTCAGGTTCCATGAAGGCTTCAGCAACTTTCTTGGGTTCATATATAGAGACAAATGCAAAGTGCCCATAGCAATTTGCTAGATGTGTTGCTCTTGAGTGAGTAAGTGGAACACGTGCATTGATGCTATCAATTATCTTCTCAATCTGTACTTCGTTTGCAACACGAGGATGAACTGGACGAAGACTTTGCTCTTGTTGATCATTGTCTTCAGTTTCAACATTGATTTCAGGCTGAGCAGTGTCTTTGGGTTAGTTGGGTGCAGAAATGATGATTTCTTCTTCAGCTTGAGCCTCTGAAGGTATGATTTCTCTAGTACCCATAAGCAGTTAGTAGCTCATAGGATGTCTTCTTTAGAAGCTTGTGAAAATAAAAACGGTTGATGATGTGACATGCAGTGTCAATGGCTTCAGGCCAGAATTTTCTTGGAGTCTTGTACTCATCAAGCATCGTCCGTGCCATCTCAATGAGGGTTCTGTTCTTGCGCTCCACGATGCCATTCTGCCGAGGTGTGTATGGAGCTGAGAACTCATGAGTGATGCCCAATGTATCAAGAAAAGTGTCGAGGCCAGTGTTCTTGAATTCTGTGCTGTTGTCACTTCTGATGTGCTTGATCTTGATGCCATAGTTGGTTATGGCACGGTTGGCAAATTGTCTGAAGACATCCTGCACTTCATTCTTGTAGAGGATCATGTGCACCCATGTATGTCATGAGTAATCATCAACAATAACGAAGCCATAGAGGCAAGCAGTGGTAGTAAGGGTAGAGTAGTGAGTAGGGCCAAATAAGTCCATGTGAAGCAGCTCGAAGGGACGGGACATCGTCATGATTGTCTTCGAGGGATGCTGGGGCCGTGTCATCTTTCCAGCTTCGTAGGCACCACATAGATGATCCTTCTTGAATTTGACGCCCTCGATGCCTACAACATGCTTCTTCTTCGCGAGAGTGTACAAGTTCCTCATGCCGGCATGCCCTAGACTCCGATGCCAGAGCCAGCACTCTAAAGCTTTTGCTAGAAGACATACGACCAACTGTGGTCCTGCTGAGAAATCTACCATATACAGATCGTATTTTTGATACCCTTCAAAGAGTATAGATTTGCCAAATTCCATAAGCAAGGCAACGATATTTTCCAAATATCACAATCATGTTCAGACCACAAAGCATTGAGACAGACATTAAGTTGAAACCAAGGGATTCAACAAGCATCACTTTATCCATGTGCTGATCCTTTGAGATTGCAACTCTACCTAGACCCAATACCTTGCTTTTACCAGTGTCAGCAAATGTGATGTGAATCTTGTTAGATGGACGTAGGGTTGAATCCATGAGGAGACTTCGATAACCAGTCATGTGGTTAGTGCATCCACTATCCATAATCCATTCAAAAGCCTTTGGTTTCGTACCCTACAATGCACTTTGGGGGATAGGCTTCACCAAGGGAAATGTGAAGCATAAACATTTGACGAACAAACATATTATCAAAGTTCAGATCTTGGTTAGGATAGATAGGATGGTTGTCAAGGAATCCTGAAACAAAATACATAGTAAGACCATTCGGACATTTTATCTTGCGTCCCACAAGGTGTTTTAGGTCCCCAGCATAAGCATCAGAAGCCTTTGATTTTTGGCTGGAGACCTTTCCCTACAAAAGAGAGTTACTTTTTCTTAGCCACCCACATCTTCAGGGGTGGCCTAGAAGCAATGAGTCTAAGTGCAGCATCTGAGAACTTTGGCTTTGGAGCCCTAGTACATAGCCTTGCAGGAGGTGAATAATACTCATAGGAATAAGCAGAAAAGTTCTTGGTCTTATGAACATAGTGGTTTGATGAAACACGCTCATATTCATAAGTCTGGGTATGATTTCCTTGCAAAACATTAGCGTTAGGGTGACTCTGGTGAGTCCTCTGTCTGTATGAAGCCTTTGGACCATATGAAGCCTTTGGTCTGGGGTTTGTCTTCTTCCCTGGTGGTGTCATGATGACATTCATAGGAAGTTTCTCAAGACAACTTTTGGGCACCCAGATCTTCTTCAAAGGTGGCCCATTCCCGCATTTAGTACCAATATAACTGGCAAACACTTCACCATTCTGATCCTTAAACAGTTTATAGTTTGCATCAAAGGATTCATCAATGATAATAGGGTTAGCACAAGTGAATCTAGATAGGGTAGATGGATCCACTGAAGGTTCCTTTGCAGCAACCCGTGTGGTTTTGGGGTACTGCTCGGGCTTCCAGTATGAACCATCAACATTCATTTTCCTCTCGAACCCAACACCCTCTTTCCTAGGGTTTCGGTTCAAAATCTGTTTCTTGAGGACATCACATAGTGTCTGATGCCCTTTGAGACTTTTGTACATCCCTGTGTCAAGCAATGTCTTCAACCTGGCATTCTCATCAGCAATAGTAGTGGTATCCTCAGAAGAGGGGTTAGTTTCCACATCAGCAGGTGAAGAGATGGCAACAGTAGCAGCAGTAGAACATCCAACAATAGAAACAACATTATCACGCTCAAGACATTTTAAACATGGTGGCTCAAAGTCTTCCTGAGCAGAACTGGTCTATTAAGCGCAGAGTGACTCGTTCTCCTTTTGAAGATCTTCATGAGCCGATCTCAAGTTCTCAAGCTCTTGCTTCCTTTGAAGATAATCATAGGAGAGCTTTTCATGAGTGGTTGAGAGCGTTTCATGATGACTTTCAAGTTCTTCGTACTTAACGTGAAGATTTTTAATGTCTTCAATTAAGGACTAAGTTCGAGTCATTTCCGCGTCCAATCGGTCATCGCTTTTGTCTAGCAACTTTTGAATATGTTCCATAGCATTTTGTTGTTCTGTTGCAACTTTAGCAAGTGTTTTGTAGCTAGGTTTAGATTCACATTCAGAGTCATCTTCACTTGATGTTTGAAAGTAAGCACCGCGTGAGTTTACCTTGGCACCGTGTGCCATGAAGCAGTAGGTGCGAGCAGAGTCATCCTCATCATCAGCATCGACGTTGGTGACGAGGCCATTGTTTTCCGTGTTGAAGATGGACTTGGCGACATATGCTGAAGCTAGAGCCAGGCTTGCCACGCTTGAATCGGACTCCTCCTCAGACTCCACCTCCGCCTCCTCAGAAGCAGACTCCTCTGAATCCATCTCCTTGCCAACAAATGCACAAGCCTTGCTTGATGAGCTCTTCTTGTATCATGAAGACTTAGATGAAGATTTTGATGGAGACTTTGAGGATTTCTTCTTCTTCTTGTAATCAGAATCGTATCCTTTCTTCTTCTTCTTCTTCTTCTTCTTGGTCTCATTGTCCCACCGTGGACACTCAAAGATGTAGTGACCAGGTTTCTTGCACTTGTGGCATGTTCTCTTCTTGTAGTCACGAGAGGAAGCTTCATCATTTCTTGAGCTGGATCTTGAAGACTTTCTGAAGCCCTTTTTCTTGGTGAACTTCTGGAACTTCTTCACAAGCATAGCGAGCTCCTTTCCAATGTCTTCAGGATCCTTAGAACTGCAGTTAGATTCTTCTTCAGACGAGGACACAACTTTTGCCTTCAAAGCGCGAGTTTGGCCATAGTTGGGACCATAGATATCTTTTTTCTCAGATAACTGGAACTCATGTGTGTTGAGCCTCTCAAGTATGTCAGACGGATCGAGAGTTTGAAGTCAGGGCATTCTTGAATCATCAGGGCCAGGGTGTCAAATGAGCTGTCAAGTGATCTCAGGAGCTTCTTGACGATTTCGTGCTTGATGATCTCAGTGGCGCCGAGTGCGCGAAGCTCATTTGTGATATCAGTGAGGCGTTCAAACATGAGCTGGACATTCTCATTGTCGTTTCTCTTGAAGCGGTTGAAGAGGTTGCGAAGAACATCAATCCTTGAGTCTCTCTGGGTTGAGACGCCTTCGTTGACCTTGGAGAGCCAGTCCCAGACTAGCTTCGCAGTTTCCAATGCACTCACGCGGCCGTACTGTCCTTTGGTCAGGTGACCACAGATGATGTTCTTGGCGGTTGAGTCCAGTTGAATGAACCTCTTGACATCAGAAGTGGTGACACCTTCACCGACCTTGGGAACACCGTTCTTGACGACATACCAGAGGTCGACGTCAATGGCTTCAAGATGCATACACATCTTATTGTTCCAGTAGGGGTAATCAGTGCCATCGAAGACAGGGCACACAATGGAGACCTTGATTATCCCTGCAGTTGACATAGCTAAAACTCTAGGTGGTTAAACCGAATCACACAGAACAAGGGAGCACCTTGCTCTGATACCAATTGAAAGTGCTAGTTATCGACTAGAGGGGGGTGAATAGGAGATTTTTATGAAAGTCTTCAATACACGGGGTTTTGAAGACCAACAGTATAAATGAACCTATTGATATGCAGCGGAAGGTAGACTACACTAGACAGGCCATAGTCAAGTAAGCAATGAAGTGAAAGCACGAAGACTATCAGCAGCTAGATAGTATGGATCATGATGGAAGATGGTATGAAGGCAAACAGTAAACGGACTTCAAACAGTGAAGACACTCAGATCATGCAAGCAGTCAATGACTTCATGAAGACAAACTGTAAAGTAAAAGGAAGTGAAGGATAGAACTAGTTGTTTGGTGAAGACAAGGATTTGGTAGACCAGTTCCAGTTGTTGTGACAACTGTACGTCTGGTTAGGGAGGCTGAGATTTAACTCAGAAGACCACATCTTCACCTTATTCCCCTTGAGCTAAGGACACACAGTCCTCGCCCAATCAGTCTGGTAAGTCTTCAAGGTAGACTTCCAAACCTTCACAGACTCCATTCTCCGGCAATCCATAATGACTGTTGGATGCTCAGAACATGACGCCTAACCGGCTGGAGGATTCACAGTCCTCAAGTGTAACAAGTCTTCAGATCACGCGGACAGAAAGACTTTAGTGATGCCTAACACTCTTTGGCTCTAGGTGTTTTGGGCTTTATCCTCGCAAGGATCTCTCTCTCAAATGCTTCGGAGGTGGGTTGCTCTCAAACGACAAAAGTCGTGCACTAACTCTGAGCAGCCACCAATTTATGGTGTAGGGGTGGGCTATTTATAGCCAGGGGAACCTGACCTGATTTGTCTGAAATGATCCTGGGTCACTAAGGAACTCACACGTGTCCAACTATCAGATTTCAAGCACACGTGATAGCTTGACTTGGGCTACAAGTAAAGCTGACTCATCCAGCTCTGGATAAGATGTGTTCTCATTGTCTTAACCTTAGCATGTACACTTCCACGTTAGTAATATGGCACAAATAAACGAGGTTGTGTATCCTGTCAGTCTAACTAAGAGCATCTACAATTGGGCGCTCCACACTTTTCTTAAACGTCAGGGTGGTCTATTCGGTCATTGACCGGTGACAAAAAAATGACTCAAACGGACACCTCAAACGTCCGGGCTGACCGACATCTCTCATATCCAGCCCAAATATAAGGCGGATATGGGGCGTCCGGGCACGCCCACCACGTCGGCCTGATCTGCTATGGCCCGTAATGACCCGACTCTAGCCCCTACAAATATATGACGACCGACGAGCAAACCCTAGTCAAACTCAATCCGTACTCTCTTGACCTCTCCACTTGTCCCTCAAATCCACTTTGTCTTCCCCCGCCTGCCATGTCCGACAGTAAATCTGACCTACCGGAGTGGCTCAAGGCCCCGGTGGCTCATCCGCGTCAGATGAGGAGGAGCTAGCGCTCCACATTGCCCTTCGTCGCTCGCTGCTGGATCGGGGCGGCGGATCCTCTTCTGAGGCATCGACGGCTAGCCGGGTGGGGAGCAGTACCTCTGTGGCGCCTCGTGCTCGTCCATCGCGCTCCTTTCCATCCCCTACCAGGCGGCACCCAACACCGCTCGCACCCGCCCCTCCGGGGCACCGCTGGGTGCTGTTGTCGGCGGAACCGCAGCCGGAGTCTGTGGGCGCGCGTATCGGCTCGCTAAGAAGCGGGCGGAGGAGGCAACTAACAGCCATGGATCCAAGGGAGGATCGAGTAGATCTGCGCCACAACCACTTCCCCCTGGCCAGCAACGACGACGAGGACCTCCGCACCGCCATCCGCCGCTCGTACACGCCCACGGAGACAGACGCCCGACATCGTCGCTGCAAAGATGCGAAGGCGTTCCGCGTGGCGCTGGAGGAGTCGGAGCAGTTGGCGAGGCAGCGGGCGACAATAGCACGGCGCCGGGAGGAGCGGTTCCGCAAAGCCCGTCGCATTGTGAGCATCATCACCTCGTCCTCATCCTCCTCCGCTTCAGACAACAACGATGACGACGCGCCTGGAGCAGCTGACACCTATGCTGAGTCCAGCCATCGAGACCCTAAGGGGAAGCGTCTGGCATGGAGAAAGTGGTGAAATCTCCTCCCCTGCCGGTTTTAGTTGATTTTTAGTACTGTTAAGTGTTGAACTCGGACCATATCTTTTGTATCGGACTATGGTCTATGCCGGATTGCTATGTTACATGCTTAAGTACGTATGAACATTGTTTGCAGATTTTGTATGGATTTAGAGTACACTATGTGAGGGATGCGGCTGTGGAATAGAAGAAATAGGTGCTTTGATCATCTTCAATGAACGCGCCCGAACGTGTACACAGACATATAGGGGTTCAAATTAGATGATAGCGGTTGTAGATGCTCTAAGAGCAACTCTAGCAGACCCCGCAAAACGCCGGCCCGCAAAGCGCGTATGCAGTTTGCGCAAAACAACTTTTGCGGGCCGGCGCGGGCTGGCACAGATGCAGACCCCCAAACGGATCCGTAAAATACTTTTTTACGGGTCGGCTATGCGGGTTCTGATTTTTGCGCCGCTGCATCCCCGCAAATCTCAAATCCAACATAATTCAACAATCGAAAACAAACTGAATTATTCAAATCAAACATAAAACAATAATCATCCGCATTACAAATAATTATTCATATCACCGTAGCAAACTAAAAATAATGCAATACAAAACTTGTCATGAATACAAATACAAATGAGTACAAAAATTAGTCACTGTCCAGCCCTTTGTCAATGGTGCTCAATGAGATCTTCCTGAAGTTGAAAGTGTGTGTATGCATTTTCAATCTCCTTGTATGTCTGAAGAAAAGCTCTAATGGGGTTTGGGTCTCTAGCTGGTTTGACACGGCTACCCACATTATCATAAAAGAATTCTAAGTCCATTCCTCTCTCATCTTCAAGAATCATATTGTGCAGAATAACAAAACAAGTCATGATGTTCTTCAGGGTTTTCTTATCCCAAAAACGAGCAGGACCTCGGACAATGGCAAACCTAGATTGCAAAACACCGAATGCTCTTTCAATGTCTTTTCGGGCTGCCTCTTGCACCCTTGAAAATTCACATTGTTTTTTGTTTTGGGTTCTTTGATGCTCTTGACAAATGTGCACCAAGGAGGATATATACCATCTGCTAGATAGTACCCCTTTGTGTATTCATGCCCATTGATAGTGTAGTTGCAAGCAGGAGCATCACCACTAGCAAGCCTAGCAAACAAATGAGAGCGTTGCAACACATTGATATCATCGAATGTGCCGGGCATACCAAAAAAGCAATGCCAAATCCATAAATCCTCGAATGCTACGGCCTCTAGCACAATTGTTGCATCACGAGACTTGCCACAATACATTCCTTGCCAAGCCTTGGGGCAATTTTTTCAATTCCAATGCATACAATCAATGCTACCTAGCATCCCAGGCCAACCTCTCCTCTCATTAGCTGCCATCAATTTCTTTGTGTCATCTTCATTTGGTGCCCGAAGATACTCGGGACCAAAGACACAGACGATCATTTTCGCAAATCTACGCACAGACTCAATTGTGCTATCTTCACCAATGCGAAGATACTCATCGGCATAGTCAGCCAGAACGCCATATGCAATCACCCGCATAGTTGCAGAGATTTTTTGATATGCACTAAATCCCTTTAAGCACGCGGCATTCCTTCTCTGAGTGAAATACCGGCAATTTGCCTCGCAAGCTTCAACAATTTCCACAAAAAGGGATCGGTGCATTCGGTACCTTCCGCGGAAGAGGTGTGCAGGATATGTAGGATTCTTCGAAAAATAATCTTGCATCAACATCTCGTTTCCAAGATGGTGATTCCGCGGAATGCACGGACGCCCGACAGTAGATCCTCGCCTCCTCTTTCGGTACTCGTCTTCAGGCTCCTTCACGGCAAGCGCCATGACCAATGTTTGCTGCCGAAAGTTCGCAAGCATGGTCTCCACATCCGAGTCGTCCGAATCGGACGAATCAGATAGCAAGAACTTCTCGCACGGGGTCAACCCCATCTACACGCACGCCAGCGCGTCAATCTACTACACAGCTCACGAAAATCATTAAAAGGGGACTAACCGGTGGTGCGCTCGGCGGCGGTCGATCCCAGCGGCGGCGGCGACTGGGGGGCCGCTCTTCTCGCCGGATCCGGAGGGGCGGTGCAGCGGTACGTCGCAGGAGGGTGTGGGGCGGCCCCACGGAGCGATTTCCGCCCGCAGATATGGCCGAAATTGCCGGCGGCGGGCGGACGGAAGCAAGGGCGGACGGCGGCGGAAGAAAGGGGAAAAGAGCGCGAGCTGAAATGTCCCTCCCGCCAACTGCTTCTCTGTGATGCAGGGCACCGCAGCCGCGAGGGGGAAACTCGCGTTTTCCCGGGTTGGGGCTGGAAATTTGCCGCGTCCCCTAAAATTTTTTGTGGGCCGGGGCGGGATGCGGGGTCTGGTCCGGCAGGCTTTCCGGCCCGCACCCGCATTTTGACGGTTATTTTGCAGATCAAGGACGGATGCGGGGTCTGCTAGAGTTGGGCAAATTTGACAAATTTGACCTGTGGACGAAATCAAATCACAGAATGAACTGCTCGTGAAACTATTTCACGCGGCTGACCTTTTTGTGTGACGCCCGACACGAAGGCGTCAAACTACATTGTGCAACGCCTCACAGATAGGTGCTACACGCCTGACCAACGTTGCACCCCAAACTGCCTAAAAATTGCTAAGTCATTGTGCAGAGCCTACGGGCTAGGCACTGCACTGTATAGTGTGGCGCCTAGCTCTCAGGCGCTGCACTAGTGGTTGCACTATAAAATGAAGCAACCACTAATGCAACGCCTAGAAGCTAGGCGCTACACTGCATTGTGTGGCGCCTAGCTCTCAGGCGCTGCACACTGACTTAGTAATTTTCAGATCACATGAGTGCGACGCTGGCCAGGCGTGTAGCGCCTATCTGCGAGGCGTTGCACAGTGTAGTGTGACGCCTTCGTGTCGGGCGTCACACAAAAAAGTCAGCCGCGTAAAATAGTTTCACGGGCAGTTCATTCTGTAATTTGATTTCGTCCATAGGTTAAATTTGTCAATTTTGCCGCTAGAGTTGCTCTAAGCTGGTTAACACGTGGGTGCCTCGCTGGGTATGGGGCAGCACCAACCGTCGCTGGGTATGGGGCAGCACCAACCGTCAATTGTTTAATCAACGTGGCCGCGCTTTGCCGGTCACACGCGGCGCAGCTAATATTCTTTTTTTTTCTGCGGGGGGCTAATATTCAATGGAGGATGGAACGTGGAAGAATATTTGGTCTCGTATCTGGACCGACCGACACGGCAGGCAATTTGTTCACTGAAACGGCATGTAAACCATCTCCGATTCTCTGCAGGGGAATTCCGGGCAGTGACCGTGAAATTTTTGGAGGACGGCAGTGGTTTTTATCGGTATACACGTGCCACCTGCACTCGCAGTTGTACTTGATTAGTAAAGATATTTCTAGTAGTTTACAATCTTCTTCCCCTAAAAAAAAGTTTGCAATCTTCTTTTTTCCTTTGCGGGTTAGTAGTTTACAATCTCTAATGGGTGTGATACAAATGTGCCCTTTTACTGAACGCGCTACTAAGTCCCTCCCTTTTCATCATCGACTAAAATAATGCACGGTAAAAGAGGGAAATACCCTTTGGCTCTCTGGTGCATATATACTTCATATGGGAGACAAAATTTCGAAAAAAAAAGAAATGAACTTGACCTTCTCTTGTACTCCTATAAAAAAACTATGAAGAAAAAGATTTCCGGGTAAAAAATAACAAAATTTCAAGGACAAAAAGTGTGAGCACTATCTTGCATATAGTATTGATTCTTTTACACCTAAGATACCTTGGCCAAACTTTTTATACGAGTACAATAAAAGGTCAAGTTTATTTAAAAAACTTTCCTTTTTACCTTTTGTAATTACTTAAAAAATCATATAGGGTGTATATACACCCAAGAGCCGTGCTTGTCCTGCTAAAATAACACTTCTTCTGTTTCTAAATATGTCATTTTAGAGATTCCAATGCAGACTGCATACAGAGCAAAATGAGTGAATCTACACTCTAAAATACGTCCCCGTAAAAAATACACTAAAATACATCTATATACATCTGTACATAGCTTATAGTGAAAACTTTAAAAAGACTTAAATTTAGAAACAAAGGGAGTACTATGCTAGAAAGGATGTTATGCTATACTATACTAACGAGACTAAGGGCGTGTTTACATGCCTTCCACGCCATTGTACGCCTGGCTTGGATGATCCCTGAGTTCTACGTGACAGCTGTTTGCTTCCTGTCCTCATAGAAAAAGATGTCTGCCTGGCTTGGCCGTCCCTGCCATGTGATTAGCATGGCAACTAGGAATAAGAAATTGAAAAGAGATAGCCCAGGCAACCTCATTAGCCTAGTCCAGGCGTCCCTCTCCATGCGTCTGGCGTGCTACAGCAACAACCTGGCAGTAATAACTGGCCAGTAATTGTACATTTGTTCTGTGAAAATATTTTAAACAGTCAACTCACATCAGTCTGGCAAAGACAATAGATAAACACGCGGGTGGCACGCGAGTCTGGCCAAACAATTTTTTGCTTCATCACGGGCGTTACCCAGGCACCTTATTTTCTCACGCACACTCACGAGGCCTCTAACCAAACAGGCTCTAAACCTGCAAAGATTTAATTTATGTCTTCATTTTGAGTTTTTTCGAGCCTTAAATGGATTAATAGGCAGCCGACACATGTAATCCAGGGATTTAACGAGGTACGTTCTCATGCGCACCTTGCTTTTGCAGTCACTAGTAAGCTTGCACGTGCAATGCATGTCTCATTCGACTTAAAAATTTGAATATGCAAAGCTTCAGTAAATTCCAATCAACATATAGCTACTTGTAATTCACTCTGCAATGATTTGTACCACCTTCAATATGCTCTGTGAGTTTGAAACCTGGTAGGATCCACTACTTCAGAAATCACAAACTTGCATAAAGAAGCTATAGTACCGATTGCTCACTCTCGAGAAAACAAACTTGCATAAAGCTTATATCGACATTAAATCAATTGACATAAATTCTCTGTTGATGAATCAATAGAAACCTATTTAATATCATACGCTTATAGGGGGGTACCAGATCAGTATCAAAGGCAACTTACCCCTTTTCTGGTCTAATGCACACATGCTTGTACCAATGATAGCCACCACATATATAAGCCTATATATTGTGCGATGCTTAGAAGGGCTGTGCTTTCAAATTCCCAAAGAGAAGAGCACTTATATAGTCCGTCAAATCGGGTCAACAATTCAACATGCCTGTAGATGTCGAGTGATGTGAGTTGACTATAGACAAATAGCTAAATAAAGGAGATGAGGAAATTAATATTAGTAGTGTAATGAACTTCATACTGACTGCAAGTCACATACATGTAGTCAAGTTGAGGCCGAAATCATTTTTCTTGGAACATAATTTGGTAGCACTCCATCATTGCCATGAAACCTGTAATTTCAAATGTCAGTCTTCAGATACATAATTGTTAATTTAAGTCTTAACTGAATCTCTGCAAGCAAGCATGATGGTTTTAGCATCAGATACATAAAGATTAGGATAACCTGGCATATAAATCACCTCAAATTAGGGTATACCAGGATTGTAAAATTCATAGTTGTAGCACGATACTATATACTCCCTCCGTTCCGAATTACTTGTCTTGGATTTGTCTAGATACAGATGTATCTAGACTCATTTTAGTGCTGTATCTAGACTCATTTTAGTGCTAGATACCTCTGTATCTAGACAAATCTAAGACAAGTAATTTCGAACGGAGGGAGTAGTATAGTGAGTAGCTTGTGCTTCAGGCCACCGACACACAACATACTGAAAACAGTAATACCCATCTGATGACTTGTACCGGTGAAATGATGCAAAGAATAAGGTGAAGAGAGCATAGAGAGAAGGTCAGACAACATGTGATTACGACCGACTACATTTGGTAAAGGAAATAGAGGATCCTCGCCCCCATCTAGAACCATCCATTATATAGTTTTAGTGTTCAAGTAAGTTATTAAACCTTCTAATATGGATTAGACGACATCATCAGCAACCTGTCGTGTGTCCATCGGAAGTATCAATTGGACTACTCTGAATGGGAAAGATAAAAATCCCCAAGGATTAAATACCGGTGAACAAAATAATATCATAACAAAAAAAATTATTAGACATGCAAAACCACTACAATTTTCAAAGTATATAGCTAAATTCACTTTTATTTTTCACTTCTGTACGTATGCAAAAATGTAATAAGGATTTTATAGACTTGTGGTACCTCTTTTAGTTTTTTTAGTGATGCGTCCTCAAAAGTATAGCAATTAAGAAAAGGCCGGCATGCCTGCAGTGGCGGAGGCGGGATTAGTGGGATTAGGATGTTGGGGAGGGACGGTCGGAGCAGAAAACAAGTCAAATGCTGCACTGTTCATGTGTTTATTATGAACAAATCCATAGTATTTGGAGGGGGGCAGGGCCCCTTGCTGGTCATGTGTTTATCGCCACACAATGCCTGCAAATAAGAACATAATTTTTCTCACTACAATGATTTTGATAGTTAAATTTATCGGTACACATTTAACTGGGAACAGAAATATTTTAGATGATGTACTCCTAATCCCTCATTCAAACTGTTGATTACTTCATCTGTTGACGAACCAAAAAAATGATAGGGGCACATGCATACTCTTAAGTCAATTTATAAACCTTGATGGAGATGGAGATGTTAACAAATAGACTGATATTTGTCAGTTGTGACTGAAATTAGGTAATTCATAGAAGGATAAACTCTAAAAATTAGCAGAAAAAAGGAATATGGAACATTAGCATGGAGTTTTATAGTCGGAGTTCTATACCCTAACCACACACATAGTAAAGGTGGCAGTGGCTCCAGCGTCCATGAAGGCAGTGAGACTGGGACTCCGAAATATCCTCGTTTCCTTGTTTTGTGTTCAAGGGCTGCTCGAAAGGGTGGTATTTCAACAATTAGACAATAGCTAGCTGATTCATATCAACTCATAGCACGACAATAAAAGGCGATAAAAAACAGCAAACAAGAAAATGACATCTAAACGCTATACCACTCAAACAAATGCTTTTTTTGGTATTCCAAACTGCAAGACTACAATGAACCTTGTAGCCATCTGTTTATAAATAAGCATTTGTAGCTAAGAATGGATCGATCAAACTGTGACAGAAACAAAATTGCATACAGAGTTGTAGCAAGGAACCAAAATCAAAGGGGTTCCTAACCCGGGTTGGGGAAACCTATCAAACATGCAATCTGAGCAAGCTAAAAAGGCGATGAAATAAATGCTCTCACCTAAAGCAAGGAGGAAGCTTGCATGTGGTTGACAGTGAGGTGCAGAGGTTGAGGTTGTTGAACCAATCACACATGCAAAATTCAGGATTTTCTATTTCCTTGTGAGACACATACCTTGAATAATGAAATAATGACATCACAAGACACTGGACAATACATTTCAATTTAGCATCTAGAAATTGTTCTCCCGGTGGAAAACCTGCAAGCATAGAAATATAGGACATCGTGGTGAACAATTTGAATAATATTCTTACTGAAGTACAGTGAGAGCAAAACATAGCACACAAAGCGTAAATAGAAGACCTCAATATTTCAGCATGAGTATTAAACTATTAATGGTAAAGACAAATGAACAGGTTTGCATTTCATTGAAGATGCTCTAGCGGTCTAGCCATAAGGTGAAATTCATTTGAAAAATCTGAAAACACACATTTGTTAACCATTGCCTTCGGAACTAAACACACACATCCAAAACACCTGAAATCTGGTTTCCATGATTCTTTGTGGTACACAGCTAAATTGTAAACTTATTAATATATTTCGTTGCTTATTTGATTCTACAAAGGAAATTTTGGATACCATTGAGAACATCAGCACAATAAGCCTGTGATGCATACTGTCTATAACTCTATATTCCTACAGCATGTGCAAGTAAAATGCAAACAGTGTGTCATGATAGAAGGACGGGTATTTTTTTGCTTTGTGATGCGAAATCTCCCTTTCATCAGTCACATACAGAATTGACGTTTCATCACTTAGATTATATCATCACGCAGCAACAGAAATACAAATTAACAAGA